>NW_016158567.1:82717-123378 GCF_001687245.7 Rhagoletis zephyria | reverse complement strand
CATTTATGTAAAAGATGAATTTTTAAACTAAGAAAGGACTGTTAACTTATCTATTAACGACTTAACTATAGTTTAAAATATATAAGTTTACGGCCTTTAATATGCTTAATTTGTTAAATGCCCCATCAAGTCGATTGACCGTGTATGTACTTGTGGTTTGATTGTACCAGCTGCTGGTGCGACTTCAAAAACTATTTGAAAATTTTATGATTGTACCAGCATGCTGGTGTCGTGAGTGGTGAAATTAGCTAAATTTTCTAAGTAGAAAGTATTTTGGCGGAAATTTCTTGCACTATATGAGTCAAAGCCGTGTGTGTGGAGGATTCCCCATGTTGCAGTTGTGAATTAAAAAAAAAAAATATTTTAACAAAATGGTAGAAAAACTAGGAAATTTCGGCTCTAATCATTTCGATCTTTCCTCGACCTCATTTGTAAAGAAATGAATGCTGTAGCAGCATGCTGGTAAGTTATAGTTATTACTTATTGAAAATGTTTGCATGTATGCTTATATTATATTAATATTATATATTAAGTAAAAAAAATTTAGCTACTATTTTTAGCCACAACGACTTTTTTTAGCTCTTTTTAGCCCTTTTTTTAAAGGAATTTCTTTACCATTAAAAATGATTCGCGGCAACACTGGTTGTGAAAATGTTTAAATTTTCTACCACATTTTACATATAATTAACTGCATTTAAATGCGCATTTCAAAATTTGTACATAAATTATAAAAATGCAAAAAAGTTAGCCAAAATTTCAAATTTTTTACTCAGCATTTTTAGAAAAATTTTTGGTACGCAGTCCATTAAATTTACATAAGTAGGATAAAATGCAAGTTTCAAGCAGTTACAAAATACCGTTGATTTTTGGGGATTTTTTAAACGTTGCTGGGCATTTTCTTCCATATAAACAAATTTTCGAACATACTTCGCATGGAAGAAAATGAGTGACACCACCAGCATAAAAAAGATATAATAAATCAACGTTACTTTTAGTCACTTGAAACATGCACTTTAACCTCCTGTAATTTAATGGGTTATACTTATAAAATTGCATACCTAGAATTTTTCTAAAAATTCTGAGTAAAAAGATTGAAACAATTGAATAAAGTTAAAAGGACTATATTCGAGGACGTTGTAGAGTTTAGATTAGACCTCACCATACATTTTTTTTTTTTAATAAATATTGCGCAACTTGAAGGATATTCAAGGATAAAATTTTTAAGGAGATTTTCAATACTTATGCACCAAAAAATGTTTTCTGTTTTCTCTACAGAATTTTCTCTTCAATTTGATACACACACTGTTTTCCTAAGTACATTGCACTAAATTTTTTAAACGATTTTCTGAATTACTCATATTATTAAATTTTCAGTCCTTTTAAAAAATTCTGACGCCTGAGAGAAAAACTAAAAACGCAATTTTACTGCATATATTTGGCCTATGGCTTCGCGAATATATTTATTTTTTGTATGTAAAATTGCCTGTAGCACGGTGTTATGTGTAGGTATAATTAAAAAAAAAATAGATCAATTTAAGCACATACACCTTTTTCTAGCCCAGTATGAATAAATTCTCCAAAGGGCTAAAAAAGGGGTAGGGGCAATTTTAAAATTTATGTAAGGTAATTGGAAATGTATGTGGTAGCTAAATTTAGCCACCAAAGGGATAAAACGGCAACACTGTTCACAACCTGCTGCCTCGCTCTTTCCTCAAGAATAAATGGAACGGGCATATATTTCTGTTGCAAGCATGGGTTGCCTTGTGCTCTTTTTTCACAAAAAAACTTTAGAAAACTGTAGTAGAAAGCGGAGCAAATTTCTTAAGAACTGCGTACTGGCTCAAGAAAATTTTACACAAGAAAATTTCTTAGCCATTTCTAGTACGTCATTTTGTATGGAGTTTTTGCTTTTCTTGGGAGCTGCATACTGGCCTGTATTATGATTTTCTTTCAGCCACACAATAAATAAGTTGACTTAAGTTTTTTGTTTTTTGCCTCGGGCTTTTTTCGACATACCTTAAGTTACTTTATCAGATATGTACACGCTGAAGAATTTTTAAATGCGTATAAATCTAATAACTGCCCTTGTTTTTTTTTTACTAATGAAATATTTTTCAATTTTAATAAAGAATTAGGTTTCAAACCCATTTATTTATTATTTATTATATGGTAGTGCAGCTTCTCAAACTATATTGATGCAATTTTTTCATGTTGAGTTGTTGGAAAATAATGAATATCTAAATCCCGGGACTGCGAAAATCCCGGTTTCGCAAAAAACGAAAAAACTAACATCCCTAATATATGTACATACATCTACATACAAATGTATATAGATGTACGTTGTACATTTGAATACATAAATTACGCAATCAGATGATTTTAAAGCTATTAGGGGTATTCTCTGAGTCTTGCAAAGCCCTTGCAAAGTGCACGGATTGCAAAGCTGTCCCATACGAAAACCGGTTTTTACCGTGCAATCTGTGCACCGTGCAAGGGCTTTGCAAGACTCAGAGAATACCCCTATTGTAGTTTATCAAATCATATTTATCAAATGTTTGCGTTAATTAATTAATTTAATACCCTGGAAAGCATTGTTTTGGGTGAGAGTATAAGTTGGGAAGCAGTCCAAGAGAACACTCGACTTCCTTTAAACCTCTCTGTCAAATCTTAGATATTATATGTATTCATTTAGTTACATTTATATGTACTTACATAAGTATATACATATATATATATATATATATATATACATATCTAAGTACATATAAATGTAACTAAATGCATATATATATATATATATATATACATACATACTTGTTCACGTATAAAATAATTTGCATTAAAGCTTGTGTGATTAGTTCATAAAGGGCAATTCGATTAAGTTCCTCACCTCTAATTTATTCACATTAAAAGCTTGCTTTCAATTGTGGGCATGTAGTATACATGCATTGTGCATTACCAACTGCAGCCGAATTTCGTTAATTTATAACAACAATAGCTACAATTCTACAATATCAGCGACACAATAAGTTCATTATCAAGGCGGTGCAATGCGCTGATAAATATTTTTAGTTTGCGCAGTTCAACGTGGATGCATACATATATACATAAGCATGTGCGGACGTTCGTTAAAGTATATTATTTCAAAATTTGTCAATTTTGATCCTTTGTGCTCGGAATGTTAACAGATCATATACAGTTATCCACAAAATAGTAGAAGTGCAATATTCTGACCAGCTTTTGACTATTTGTGCTTTGTTTAATGTTTATTGTTTTTTTTTTAAGTATAACCGGTTATACAACAAACCCCATATAAATATCTCCAGATTTGTACAAAATTATAAAAATTCTGGAAAGTTTCGCAAAAATCTTAAACTTTTTAATCAGAATCTTTAGAAAAAATTTTGGTATGCAGTTTTCNCGTACATATGTATGTATGTATGTATGTATGTGCATACATGCATTGTGCATTACCAACTGCAGCCGAATTTCGTTAATTTATAACAACAATAGCTACAATTCTACAAATCAGCGACACAATAAGTTCATTATCAAGGCGGTGCAATGCGCTAATAAATATTTTTAGTTTGCGCAGTTCAACGTGGATGCATACATATGTATATACATAAGCACGTGCGGACGTTCGTTAAAGTATATTAATTCAAAATTTGTCAATTTTGATCCTTTGTGCTCGGAATGTTAACAGATCATATACAGTTATCCACAAAATAGTAGAAGTGCAATATTTTGACCAGCTTTTGACTATTTGTCCTTTGTTTAATGTTTATTGTTTTTTTTTTAAGTATAACCGGTTATACAACAAACCCCATATAAATATTTCCAGATTTGTACAAAATTATAAAAATTCTGGAAAGTTTCGCAAAAATTTTAAACTTTTTAATCAGAATCTTTAGAAAAAATTTTGGTATGCAGTTTTCTAGCCCATTAAATTGTTGTATAATTAAGTGCAACCTTCAAGTTGGTAAAAAATCCCATCTACTTTTGAGATTTTTATTTATTTTTATTTTTTTTAAGGCGACAAACCCCTAGTAATGGGCGTGGCAGTTGCAGGACTAAAGTTAGCAAAATTGATTGCGGATTTCGGTTCCTACTCTTAAGGACCAGCCTAATATACATACATATATTATCGGATACAGCGAACTACTTTACATGTTGTTAGCTAGTGAAATTAGTTTCAAAAAAGACAAACTCGATAAAAATGCCTTTAATGTTTTGAATTTACATAAACTCCCATGGTAAAAATGAATACATATTTTAAGGAGATACTCGTAATCGATACAGCTATGAAATTTTTACACAACATTGAAGAAGAGGCAGCNAAAAAGACAAACTCGATAAAAATGCCTTTAATGTTTTGAATTTACATAAACTGCCATGGTAAAAATGAATACATATTTTAAGGAGATACTGGTAATCGATACAGCTATGAAATTTTTACACAACATTGAAGAAGAGGCAGCTGTCATTTCTAGATACTAAACTAAAAATTAGTATTTTTTGGATTATGGCACTATTGAAGTAAATGAGCGATATATAGTTATCATGGTTAAAACCACGACAAGTCTATGTAGGAGTAAATGACATGAAAAATCGTAGCAAAAAATAAAATTCCGTAGTAGATTATTTATTATCACTCCTTTGCTGTAAGAAAGTCAGAATCCAAAGACATTTGTTGGAAAAAAATGCTGTACGAAAAATACGGAACGGTATCTTTCTATTTTGTGTTTGCAATTTTTCTCACTTCTACTCATTTTAGTAAATAAAATGCATCACTGTTTCAACTAACTTTTTGATAAATGCGTTAGTGTAGTAAATAGGTATCTTAAAAATTACGTTTCAACCGTTAATGGTTCGAGGATAAATTATAAATGTTATGTAGGTGATACCAAAATTTAGATATGTAATTCATTATGGTATAGGTAAATTATCTACGGACTAATAAATTCATAGTGTGAGGTACTCGTATTCTAAGGATTGGTTTCCAAAGTGTAGAAAAAAGGGATGGCTATTCAGGAAGGTTCTGTAATTCAGTTCCGAGTGAATTTCAACCAAATTGTGTCTATTGTACTTTTATTACTTTCTTCAAAGATTTTTTTACGAAAAACTTGTATAACTGGGCGTAAACTATTCTGATTTAGAATTATGGGATCTCAGTAGAAAGGCATTTTCCTACTATTTTTATATCTGTTCACGTCCCAATGTTTTTTCAAAATACCAACACATCTTAATTCAACTTGGAATGACGCTCGTTCATCCTACCTTTCTCCTTCATCCTTTGAATGAGTTTATTAGCAAATAAATAAAACGGGTGAGAAAATACCTTTCCAATAATACCTCACAAGATTAAATCAGAATAGTTTATGTTCAGTTATTCAACTTTTTCTTATACCAATCTTTGAAAAAAGTTAAAAANCGGGTGAGAAAATATCTTTCCAATGATACCTCACAAGATTAAATCAGAATAGTTTATGTTCAGTTATTCAAGTTTTTCTTATACCAATCTTTGAAAAAAGTTAAAAAAACAGCATCAAAAATCTCATCATTACGATTCCGTTCAAAGTTTTTTTAAATTTTTATTTTTATGAAAATTTTTTACGCTTAAACCGTTTTGTCTTGTCGTTGAACGGATTCAAAAAAAAAAANAATTCCGTTCAATATTTTTTTAAATTTTTATTTTTATGAAAATTTTTTACGCTTAAATCGTTTTGTCTTGTCGTTGAGCGGATTAAAAAAAAAAAAATCTTTAAGAAACTATTTTTATTCATATAAAACTCCATTTTTGGAGGTATTTTCAAATTGGTCCAGCTCGCGTAAATCTTAATATTTTTCCGAAATATTTTGGTGTACGTCTTAAAATATAATAGATTTTATAATTGCAATGGAAACACAGTACCGATTTTTTTTTTGTATGCGGAGTGATGCAGTCTAGTGTACATACATCAGTGGATTATCCCTTAAAAATCCAATAGAATCTAAAATCAATTCTAAATAGTTACGAGATTAGATTAGATAGCTTTTTTTTACTAAAAGCAGCGGTCAATACTAAAAAAACTTTAAATTATGTTTTCAATTAATGTACTTTGCGAAGAAACAATAGGGGTATTTACGATCCGGTGCATACTGTCTAGCATGGTGCATAGTGTTGTTGTTTCATGTGTTTAAACAACACCGGATCGTGAATATGCCTAATGTGTACATAGTATGCATACATATGTATGTACATATGTATAAACGTACAGATGAGCGTTTTCTAAGCATAAACGTATGCGCGAAAGTCATTGCCGTCATCGACTCTCACGGATGGGTCGCATGATTTGTATACTTCTTAACGATTCGCCGGGTGGATGACGCTATTGTGAGCAGTGTTGCCGTTTTATACCTTTGGTGGCTAGATTTAGCTACCACATACTTTTACAATTGCCTTACATAAATTTAAAATTGCCCCTAGCCTTTTTTTAGGCTTTTTGGAGAATTTATTCATACTGAGCATGAAAAAGTTATATATTAAATTAATTTAAATTATATCATTTTTTTCATTTATGTAAGAGATGAATTTTTAAACTAAGAAAGGGCTGTTAACTTATCTATTAATGACTTAACTATAGTTTAAAATAAGATAAGTTTACGGCCCTTAATATGCTTAAATGCTGTTAAATGGCCCATCAAGTCGATTGACCGTGTATGTACTTGTGGTGTGATGTACCACCTGCTGGTGCGACTTCAAAAACTATTTGAAAATTTTATGATTGTACCAGCATGCTCATGTCGGGAGTGGTGAAATTAGTTCAATTTTCTAAGTAAAAATTATTTCGGCTTAAATTTCTTGCACTATATGAGTCAAAGCCGTGTTTGTGTTTCCTTTTTTTAAAGCAATTTGACTACCACTAAAAATTGTTCGCGGTAACACTGATTGTGAGCGCAAATTTAGGGTTACCAAGTGTTTAAGAATTTCAAAAACATTTATTACCACAATTCAGTTATTACATATGTATACATATACATATGTACATAAATACGTTGTTGGAAATTCCTGAGGGTTTAAAAAAGGTTTGGTGAATATTTAAGGGGTAGTTTCAACTTTTTTGCTTCTTGTACGTACCGGCGGGCGGTGACGAGCACCTTACCAAAGAAATGTTTCAAGCATAAGTGTCGTAAGAAACGCTAACGCTACTCAGAGTGAAATTTTCTGGTTCTATTTTTCATTCCATAGGCGGAGTATTTTACTCTTCCTTGAAGTGCTAAAAATATTGCGTTATTGCAACGGAGAAATCGAAATAATATTCTGTTGATGTCATATTTCAGAATGTCTCCGCTATAATCTATGGCAAGAAGTATCTACGCTAGGATTAAATAAAAATTAGTGATGTATCCTTAAGTTTGTGTAAGAAGATGAAAAGGTTATGCAGGTTGCACCAATCAGTTTCCAATTGATCAGCCTGTTAAAATGTGTCATTTTTAATTTCAATAGTCTAATAGGTTATACAATTGATTGGTGAATCTGGGCATTGGTGTTTTTACTTTACTCTCAAGTGAAACAAAATTTTCAGGACTTTCGATTTAAACGATTGAATCGTCTGGGAAATTCCTCTCACTTAAGTCTCATTGAACACTTGAAGCATGAAGTGAAACGGAAACTCGGTCAATATAATCTGAAGGGAAAGATGGCATTGAAAAAAATGTTTAAGGAAATGATGAAGAATCGAAATTAGGGACGAAATTTTGTAAAATTCTTTTTCGTCAATTCCTGAACCGAATACAAGTCGTTACTTCGGATGAAGATGGATCAGCCCCTAAAAGTGTTACCAGTTTCAAACTTGTAAGTCCAGTTTATGATGTGTAAACAATTTTATAAAAAAAAATAGGAAAAGGATTTGAAAATATCAAAGTACAAATCAATCAATCATATTCGCCCAACAATTTTAGCTTTTCACTGAGCAAAAATGCAAGTAAGTGGAAGATGTGAACATTTGGGCTCAATTTATTAGATACATATGAGTTTATTAAAAATATCTGCCGTTTTAAGGTGGCCTCAAACAGATGCGATACTACCGGTGCGATACGATATTGTATTTGATATGATAACAATAAAAAGCAAAGGCCCTCAAACAGCTGCGATACGATACACTGCGGTGCTTCATCTTTCTTATGGCAATCTTTATATTCCGTTATTCCGCAAGCATTTTTCAAACATTTTGAATAAAACTTAATCAAGCACAGCTCCGTTAAACAGCTGCACAAAATACAGCTTAAAGNCGATAACAATAAAAAGCAAAGGCCCTCAAACAGCTGCGATATGATACACTGCATCTGCTGCATCTTTCTTATAGCAATCTTTATATTCCGTTGTTCCGCAAGCATTTTTCAAACATTTTGAATAAAACTTAATCAAGCACAGCTCCGTTAAACAGCTGCACAAAATACAGCTTAAAGTAATTTTAGGTAGCTCTAAGAAATGTATTTAAATACATATATTCCATTGAGGACCCTAGTCTTTCCGATTTAAGAAATGAACTTGAACTTACTCCATTTATTTCGTTTTAAATAAAAGCCGTACTAAATTTTTATAGTTTTATTTCATTCTATACTTTCATTTCTGACTAACTGTAAGCGTTATCCAAGCACAAAAAATCAAAAGCAAACAAAAAATAAAAATTCAATGGCACGGAAATATTGCTATTTAAGTATTGTGACGAGGGATTTTTAAAGCCCAAAAGAGTACAAATTTTTAATTTTTTTTAGATGTTCGCAGCATTGTACACAGCTAACAAAACACAATGTTATACATGCTAATTGCCATTAAAAAAATATCCATTTCAAAGAGCAATCGCTCATTTAACTCAATAGTGTCATAATCCAAATAATATAAATTTTGAGTTAAGTACGCAGAAACTACCGTTACCTTTTCTTCTATGTTGTGCAACAATTTCGCAGATGTATGTATTATAACATAATATCGAGCCCTAACCGCCAAAATAACGTAAGCGCCATTTTTTTCAAAATTTTCTTTTTGATGCAGAAATACATCTAGATGCCCTTAGAATATTTCTGCATCAAAAATAAAATTTTGAAAAAAATGTCGCTTTCGCTATTTTGGCGGTTAGGGCTTGATATGTATTAATTTTTACTATACGATTTGATATAAATTCAAAACTTTAAGGCCGTTTTTCTCAACTTTAGTTTTTTGAGTTATGACAATATTGAAGTAAATGAGCAGATTTATATGCACACATACATATGTCACTATTTTGCCGGTTTCTACAATTTCGTATGTACACAAACCAGAGAACATACATATGTAATAGTTAGTATTCGTGTTCTCCCACAGTTATGTATGATTTTTCGCCCCTTATTCTCAGTAATTGTGAGATATGTATGTGTGTATGTATAGTTTATATATTTTCTTCGATTAAGATGACAAACACTTATGTACATACATATTAATGTATTTAGATTGGTATCTGAAAATTATATGTGATTTAAGAGTTAATCGCTTAAAGACAATTAGTCATTAATAAATGCAATTTGATGTTCTGACGCTCATTTACCGACCTAGCCGCTAAAGTCAATCTATGTAACAGTAGCGGTCAGAAAATAGTGTTACTGAAAAAACAAAAATGAGAGTATCAAACATATGACAAATAAGAGTACGTATAGTGTAACTAAGACGCTACATTCAGCTAAGAAATACATATTAACAATAAGCGTGTTTTTTTACACCCATATAAAGTGCATCTAAGCTTAACGTGTAAAAAAACTAGCATCGACAACTTCCATTTAAAAACTACAAGTAATTTCGATTTTATCGACAACTATTCACAAAGTTTGTCGCTTACAGCTCCGTACAAATTAAATTTTATATAATTTTTAGAAACCCCTTTGCAACTACAGTGTAGGGCTGGACTATCCGCACATTCGAATATCCGGATATCCATGCGGAATATCCGTTGACACGAATAAAATCCGGATAGTATGGATATCCGGTTAATATTCGCTTGTGCAAGTATTCGGATATCCGGCTTTACGAAGATCCGGTTAATATTCGTATATTCAGATATAAAAAAAAAACCAACAAACTGATTAATAATATTCGTGAATTCAATTATGCACACGATAGAGTGAATTAGGTCTTGACGGACTTGAAGTTGACCTTTTGTTTTGTATCGTTTTGTCACAATATAAACAAATGGCACCATTCCTGTCATCAATTTTAGAAATGCTACAACTTGGTAAAAAATTCACCACGACCAAAAGTATCGTAATAGCTTTCATTATTCCGTCCATGATATTTTAAAGCCATGAAAAAACTCTCGCGGTCAATTTTATTTAATTTTTTTATTTTTACGAAACGATACTTTAATTTCCCAATACCAGGCGCTCATGCATATGAAGTAGCAAGTTTTCTATACGCATATACATATTGTTTGTTGAACTTTTTAATTCGTTTGTAGAAGCCTTTGAAATTACAAAGTAGAATTTTGGAAATTTTAAAATTTATACAAACAATTTTGTGCGCAGAAATAGAAAACTTGTTACTACACATTTATGAGCGCCAGGTATTGGGAAATGAAAGTATCGTTTTGATAACGAAAAATCTGGATATTCGGATAGCCGCATATTATCTTAGCTTCCAGAGTAACCGGATTTTTCATTTAGGTATCTGGATATTCGAATATTCGGTTTATCCGGATAGTAGAAAAATCCGGATGAAGCTCCCAGCCCTACTACAGTGATATTAAAACTCTCTTAAAACTCAGAAAATATATTCTTTTGTAAACCGAACATCAGCACAGTTGTGCCGATTCCATCGGAACGAAAATTATTACTTCGAAATGGCAAGTACGCACACAGCTATGCGATTCTATCCCAGTTAAAAATAGGATTTCATCAAAAAATTGAATTCTTAGATTTTCTACATCAAACATTTGTAGGCAACGTTCATTTTTGTTGTATAATTTTATAAAAACCGTCTCGATATTTTTAAGATTTATTAATTTTTTTATAGAAGTCTGGCTCATTATATAACAAACGCAGTATTAACCCACTTGTACTTGCTTTGTACGCAAATTAGAAATGTATAGTTTGTGTTATTTAGTGAAATGGACTTTTATAAATAATGAATAAACAAACGGAAAAAAGCCAAAATTTGTTAAATGTCGCGTACCTATTTTTTTTCTTCCACTGTATTTTTTAAGAATTCAGATTGCAGAGATTATCCATTTTTACCTCAAACGCAACTATAACGTAAAAAACGTATAATAAACCTTAGCACTCGTTCTGCTTTCAAGTTGAAAGGCCTTGACCTTAAGCTGCAAACGTATATACATGCATGCACCAACATTTAACTCTCGCGAGTATGTACAAGGATATATATGTATGTATGTATCTAGTTAGCTTTAGGAATGGCGAGCCAGAGATGCCATCTGGGGAAAATTCCTGTTTTTTTTGTTGTTGAAATTTAACTTAATCTAGATGCATTTCTACATCAAAAAGAAAATTTTTGTAATATTTGTTGGATTTTTGTTCGATTTTTCTTTTTAAAAATTCAAAAAATTCCCCGCAATTCATTTTAATATTTACTTTTTTTAGAGCCCACTTTTTAGCAATCTGACTCATTAGTCGCAGTAATGCTACTTCAGAAAGAATTTCTTCAACCCTTGGTCGGTTAAAACCATGGCTGCGTAGTACCACGCTGACAGGTGTAGCACTTTTACACATAAACTTAGATATTAAAATTAACACCAGCGTTGCCGTTTTCATTCCGTTCGGGGTGTTTCACTTCTTTTTGAAGCTGAACAATACGTCACTCCCTCTCGCAACAACGCTCCTATTTTGAGAATGAATGACCATAGACGACATGAACGTAGAGTTGTATATGTACGTAAAAAAAAAATTGCAAATTGACACAGCGGTGNATCGGGGTGTTTCACTTCTTTTTGAAGCTGAACAATACGTCACTCCCTCTCGCAACAACACTCCTATTTTGAGAATGAATGACCATAGACGACATGAACGTAGAGTTGTATATGTACGTAAAAAAAAATTGCAAATTGACACAGCGGTGAAAAATTCTTATTCAATGTTGAGTGATTATAAAAAGGAAATAATATTATCATCGAAAGAGAAAATAAATCTTCTTCTATATAAAAAAAAAAAAATATTCATACTTTGTATGGAGAAAAATGTGTAGATATGTATTAAAAACAACGCGAATCCTTTGCCACTATCAAAATCATTATACCTAAATTGAATGGGCAAGAAACAGCATANTGGTGCAAAATTCTTATTCAATGTTGAGTGATTATAAAAAGGAAATAATATGATCATCGAAAGAGAAAATAAATCTTCTTCTATATAAAAAAAAATATTCATACTTTGTATGGAGAAAAATGTGTACATATGTATTAAAAACAACGCGAATCCTTAGCCACTATCAAAATCATTATACCTAAATTGAATGGGCAAGAAACAGCATACAAGAAATTTAAAATCCTGATTAAAGTTAAAATTTTTTATTAAAATTCCTTGAACTTTGCTTAATTTTGTATATTTAAAGCTTGAAACTATTATTTACAGTGTCTACATTATATGTTCATACAAAAACAAAGTAGTTTTTATTAATCAAAGCTGTATTTAGATATGTTTAAACTGTTACCAATTATAACTTAAAGCATAAAGATTTGGTTTAAAAGGCAGTTACTCTACTAAAGTCTCTTTTAAAAACTGTTGCATGCGGCACGCACCATCGGTGTATTGTCCTGTAAGTCGAGGATGGCAGCTTTAAAATCCATAAAGTTTCTGTATTTGTAATCCGTAAGTTTCTGTAGTATATAACCCCAAATACAAAAGTCCATGGGATTACAGACAGGTGAGCTCGGAGGACATTCGTCCTTGGGAATAAATAATTCCTTTTACCAATTTTAGAACGTACTATGTCTATTATGACGATATAAGGAGATCTTACCCATCCATATAACACATATTTACTATGTCATCGCTTAAGTAATATTTTCATACGCTATTTAAATAAAAAATATATCCAGTTTACTACTTAAGTTGATTTTAATATGTTTTATTGGCAAGTTTTGTATGAGCATATACTGGACACATTGTATATAGTTTTTTTTTTATAGCATGAACCATATTTTTGTAAAAAATAACAACAAATTTTAGCTTGCAAAACATTGTTAATATTTAAAAAAGAATAGGTTTGAGCAGATAATTGTATGCAGGCAAGTGTATGTTTATAACACAAATAAGTTTTACATACTTTAGCCAACGTTTTTACTTTGACACTACGGAAAACCCAAAAACGCTCCACTTTTTAGCTCATTTCACTCCGCTGGGAAATTTTGAAACGGCAACGCTGATTGACACTGAAAGGATAACAGAAAGATTTCGGAAAAAAGAAAAGCACAAATCTTTCTAAGTGGCTGAAGCAGGAAGCTTTCTGGTACTGAATGGCAATGCCTTTTGTTCAAAATACAAGTCAAGATTGCTTTTCATAAGCTAATCTAATTATGTTGGCTAAGTCTTCCAACAAAATAACCTAATAGCTTAAATTACTGGTCAAATGAAACACGCTTAATATTACTTAGATTTCAACAGTGCCAAAACAAAAAGCCAAGGTATATGATGGCGAAATAATGGGGGCTATCGCAGAATCCATCGTAGTCCGAATTTTTGTGAAATCTACTAAAATGCTACGGACGGGTGTATTTAAAATATACGCGGCGAACTACGATGGGTTCAGTGTAAATTACGTTTGCCGAATTTTTTATATGTAATTACGACACAATTCAAAAAATAATAATAATTAAAACTCTGTACTACTGTTAATCCATGTATAATTTTTACTACTTACAGTAGTAATCTTTTAGTACTTTAGTAATGATTAGACAAGGATTCGAGACATGAGCCAAGGGATTTTATTTTTTGATTTTAGAATTGCCGTTATTGCAGAGAACCGTCCATATGTAATATACATATTATAATATAACTACTATATATAAATAAAGTACCGCTTTTCTGTTAGATCTCGGCCGATTAAATGCTCCCAAATCTTAGCGCATGCGATTAAAATGCGAGATTTAAGCCGCAAAAGATTGCAATATCATATATGAAATTTTCATTTACGGCATTATTTCCCGAATTTTTATCACATAATTAAAAAAGTAATGCTCGACTCCTTTACGACCAAAAAAGTTTCCGAAACGTTGCGAGACTTGCGCTGAAGCTTTATGATTTGTATATTTCTAATTAAATTTTTGGTTTTGTATATATCAATTTAATTAATGAAAAATTGGATTTGGAAAATTTGTTTAATCAATTTTTGGAGTAGGTAATACCTATGCATAATCGCTTTATTGATAGAAGAATGTCTTCATCCAAACAAATCAAGTATATTGAAAATTTACAAATGAAAAATATAGTAAGAAACCAACCACCCATTGCCCAAATTATGGAACCAAATTAAAGATTAAATTTTATGAGTATATTTATAATAAAATAGATGATTAAATCAAGGTATGCCCAGCCCCTTGCTGGTTTGAGCTCGCCAGCCAATCAAAAATAATTTCCGCAAGTTCCATCTCGCCACAGTTCCGAATGAAGTGCCTACATAATAAAAGAAAAACCATATGGGTGAAATTATTTTGGGAATTTGGAGAATTAGCCCTCACAGAGTTGGCATCCCTAATGCTGATGCTTACAAACTGACACATTGATTTCATGGTTCTCGCATCAACTCTCCATCACTTACTCTGCAGCACTTAACACGATTCCTTCTCACGAGTCCTATCAAATTTCAAATTAGTTTTTTTCCACCACTCGATGCAGTCATTTGAACGTCGGACGCGTAAGAAATATTGTTTATTATACAAAAACATACTTAACTTAAGCAGTCCCTCAATGAGATTACTAGCAATATATGTAAATGCAGTACCTGTTACAGTGATACCTTCTTTACGACAGACACATGAAGTCCTTAATTTAATTTAAAATTCAATACTTGTGCATAGAGTATTCGATAAAGAACCTAAAAGTAAATAAAAAGATTTTCTGTTGTCTGATGTCGGTATAACAAAAATAAAAAAATATAAAATTATTTTTATTAAAATAACAAACGGTAATCATGTAGGCAATCTTAACAAAAAAAAGAGCACCAAACTTATTCGTCAGTACTTTCATATGTATGTAGATATCCTGCGGGAATTCCACTGACTCTATCGGGACCTTTATAATAATATAAAGCGGACTCATGTAAACAAAAGTGATAACCACTAAGTCAAAACCGAGTAAGTGTNAGAGCTCCAAACTTATTCGTCAGTACTTTCATATGTATGTAGATATATTTATAATAATATAAAGCCGACTCATGTAAACAAAAGTGATAACCACTAAGTCAAAACCGAGTAAGTGTTCATAAAGGAACTGATAGATGCAAAGACTTGTACGTGAAATTTTTAAATTTTGTGCAAAACATTCATGTACAATATGTATGTACGTTCTTACTACGCCGCAAGCAACCGCATGTTGCATCAACTTTTTAATCACCCACTGCCCTACATACACTAGGGTACATATCGAGATGTCAGAGCTAGTTCCACAGAGCCGGCTTTCGTTGACCATCAAATCATAAAAATGGCACACAGGAATCGCATCCAAGGGCAATCGCTTTAGCATCTCTACACAAGGACACCGAGTTATTGATTTTTCTTGCATTCTCACTACGTTTAGACATGTACATACATATGTATGTTCGTTCGTGCTTATATTTGTGTTGTGAGTATAAGCCCGTAAAATTTACAAAAAGAAGAAAAAATAGATTTTAAAAAAGTTGTTAAAAAGACGTTTCCACACAAATTTTCCATTTAAAATAAAATAAAGATTTAAAATTTAAATGGGCACTTGCATTGTAGGTACATTTGTACCTTTTTCATTTACAAGGTATATTAAGTACAATATATTGTATAATGAATTTTGTTTCTTATAATAAGAGGTGTCTTATCCTTACCGGTTAAATATTGCCAGTGTAAATGGTCTTTCACCTAATCGTTCTACACATAACAGCGAAATATTGCATAAATACTTATGGTTCAATACAATTTGCTAAAATGTCTGATTATTTCCTATTGAAATGGTAAATAATTTTAATTTCCAACACAAAATAGTAAACAAATGACGGCTTCTAATCATGAAGCTTTAATGATTAGGCGAAAACATGACTATGAATCGTAATGTACAGAGCTTCTAAAAGGGTCGTGATCTGTATGTAATACTCCAATATTGGCAGTAAAAGCTAGTACCGTCCGAAAACATTACAGTACAGATATATACATAAATAAACACGTACACAAAAATACTACTAGACTGTCTCATTTTGATTTCGGAATGCTTACACATTGAGAACTTAGCGTACTGCCAATATAGAAGTATTACATATATGGTTTCGGACCCACAAAGGCGGTTGAAAACTTTTCTCTCGCCAGCTCTCGCCTCAATCTGGCAGATCCTTGGCATCCAGCATAGTTACAATCTCTTTCATTGCCCCTAATATCTCGACCTAAAACACAGTGGGCCATCTGCCCATTGCAACTGAAAGTTTCTGCCAACGAAGTAAGGCTGTTTTTGCAGTGTTTTGGGCCACCAAGCTACGGAGACATAGACCAAAATCGTCCGGGCGTTCATGCGATAAATTCATTCTATTAATTTTGATTTCATCATGAAGAGCTTCATTTTGGAAACAATTCAAAGGCAATAGCCATGGCGCAATAAACAGGTGAAGTAATAAAAAAGCTTTCTCGATTTATTTTCTGACATTCGGCTGCCTTACTGCGATACCTAAACAAAAGCGGCAGCCGTTGTCTGGCTGTAAAAAAGTTCTCATGCCAATACAATTTGTATAAAGCATACCAAAACAACACGGCGTCAACGCTGAGCGGTTGGAAAATCCGATTTTGACAGGGCGTTAGGAAGTGAAGTTGGCTGCAGAAAACGGCGAAACTGTCATTTTCGTATTTCACACAAACAAACCCATGCTTGTTGTTGTTGTTATTTGTGCATTTGACGTGGCGTTGCCGCTTTTATTTAGGTATAGCAGTTATATACTACGTTTATACGCACGTATTATTTGCAAATAACAATTTACAAATTGGTAAACTTTGCCGTATAAACGTTGAGTTAATTTTTTATTTACAAGTTACTAAATCACGCAAATAAGTATTGATTAGTGGTACTATTTGCAAATAAGCGCAAGACGCCGCCATTCTTAGGTTCATTTTCTTTTTCGATGGCCATCTTATTGCCTATTTATAATCAAGACGTTGCCATATTTAACTTTTTTTTTTTTTCGATGATCCTATTGTTGCCTTTTGTCTGATTATAACAATATTAAAAAAGAATTTTTCACCATCGAATAAACAGTGCGTTAGGGAGTTATTTTTATTTGCAAATAGCTTACGCATAAACATAGTAATAGTCAAATTTTAAACGCAATCTTTCTTCTCGCTCTAATTACATCACCTGGTATAATTTCGCCATGGGAAATAGCCATTAAGATGTATGTATGTAAATAAATTTCAACTTACAACCACAAAAATTCTCAGTCAGTATTTTAAGATATTTATTAAGGTATTTATAATGTCGTTTTTTTTTTTGTTGTAAAAACATGATCAGTAAACTGAAACTATATGATATATTTTTATCTCGATTACAGCAAAGGTAACAACATGCCGCCAAACGCTACAGCAAATACACAATCCATAAGCAACTCCTTGGTTGCCAATGCCAGTGGTGATTCGAAATCTCTGACTGATAACACCACTGGTGTACTCTTCGAGCAAGATGCCGAAACCTATGATGGAGGCTTATTGAAGGACATTGAAAAGCTGAAGAAAGCTGAAAAACGAAGGTTTAAACTGGTTTGGCGAAACATAATTGCATTCGTCTATGTCCACTTAGCAGCTGTATATGGACTTTATTTGATGTTGACATCGGCCAAATGGCAAACTATTTCATTAGGTGAGTATTTTCTGTTCATAAAATTTCCAATCATACTTACATATGTATGTATGTATGTATGCACATACACAATAAGGCCATATGGTCTTATTTCCATTTTGTTTTGGAAATAAAACCATATGACGTTATTTCCAATATAGAAGTGAAATAAAGTCATATTCAAAATTGTACAAATGAGTAACACAGTCATAATTGAAACTACAACCGCTTCAAGTAAAAATTGATATCTGGCCACACTATTTGTGGATCACATTTTTCCTATTAATTGACCGTGAGTGTGTTTCTGTATTTATCAGTCCGGATCTAGAAGAGAATATTCGTGTAGTTCATGAGGCACAATGGTTATAAAGAAACAGAAGAGAATGAAATTTTTTTGCAAAAACTTACTTGGTTTCTCTTGCGCCATTATTTTCATGTAATATTCTATAAATTCCGTACTAGAGACGAAATGAAAAGAATGCGTTCAGATTATCCGGCCCCATATTATCCGGGAACAAAGTTTTAATCAATTAGTGAACAGAAAAATGTATTCCGAATGTTCATAATGTGAATAAAGAAACTCTCGCCTTGTGTTAACATTGTTACGGTAATTTTCCAGCTTACTTACTTACTCCAGGACACTTGGGAAAATCATTGGTAATCATCAAATTATTTCTTCAGAAGGGGTATCAAATATACGCATTTTAAGGTCCCTGTATTACGAATCCGGGAACGGGAATTTACTTTTTTAATATTTCAAAAGTTTTCTATAGAAAATATATTCCGAACATTATTTACAATGTTAACTCCTGGCGGCACCTTAACATCATAAAAACTAGCGACCTTTCTTAAAAACTATTTTGAGTACCAATAATTAAAATAATTATGATTTAAGTTTTCAAAATTCGGTTAAGCCATATGCAATATTAGGTGCGTTCGTTTAAAATATCCAACAGAAACCAACCAACTGCCAAATTCCGGCGAAATGTCATCTGTTCGCTCACAAGAGAGAAATATCCAAAATAGTACGCGAACAGAAAATTTGCAGAAACTTGCAAGTTAGACGAACAGCTGATATAATTTTTGTTTACATACAAAAGTGTAAAATTTAAAACGTACGAAAAGTCATCGCAAAGTGTTATACTGACACAGTTTATTGATTAAACAAATAACTACTTATTTCTTACAAGTTTAATTTGTCGCATTTTGTAATTTTTATCTTCCAAACCATCAAATTAAATTTTGTGATTTGCGTAAATGCCAACCAGCTGTTTTTGATCAGCTGTTTCCCTGTTGGCAAATTGCTGTTGGCAAAAATTTTTCCAACAGAAACTAACAGCTTCCCCTCAAAATGAAATGTCACTTTGCTCTCTCAATTTCCCCTACTTTGCAAGTTTTTTTGCGTACGCGAACGCAAAAACCTGTAAGTTTTGGTTAAACATGAACAATTAACAGCTACGCGAACGAACCTATTTTTGCACGCACAACTCCTTTTAGAGTAAGCGACCTTCGGCCGCACTTCAAAGTACCAGCTCTGGCCGTACCAATATCTCGGCTACGCTATTACCCACAGTGTTATGTGCGCGCCGAAGTTCAGTTTAGTGGTTCTTTGTTCCATATTATTGGATTTTGGAAAGTAAATATAGTTTCATTCCAGGTGCTTCACGATTAATAGGATTTAAAGGAAAAGCTCTTTTCGCTATTACTAAACCTTATGGAACGTGGCGACCGGGAACGACAGTCCGTAAAAACCTGCAAATCTCTGAAGCACCTAGCTTTCTTCGCAACGCCTTATAAGAACTTTTGCGTTGACCAATACAAAAATAATTTTACTATGCAAAAACGGTTTGTAATGTAAAACTAAAATTTAGGTTGAAAGGACTGAAGAGTATGACCTTGCTTACTCATATGCCAAGAATAATAGCGCTGAAATAACATTTGGGTTAAGTACTAATCTCCTTCGATGCTATGAGCTTTTATTTCCACCTGTGGGATATCAGCGAGTATTGCAAAGTTTGCCGAGAGTGCGGAATCTTCTTCTATAATCTTTTTATATTCTAGGTTACGTCCGAGGCCACTCTCTATATACCAGTTAAAGCCCCATGAAAATCCATTCAGTACAGTATCTACAGTTTTATTATAGTACTAGCCAAACCCGCTTGCTTCGCGGCGCCCAATAAGGTCTTTTTCGTAGGCCAAGAATAGTAGCGCTGTAATACCATATCGAATACTAATCCCTTTCGATGTCATGAGTTTT
This sequence comes from Rhagoletis zephyria, assembly GCF_001687245.7. Classification (NCBI taxonomy): domain Eukaryota; kingdom Metazoa; phylum Arthropoda; class Insecta; order Diptera; family Tephritidae; genus Rhagoletis; species Rhagoletis zephyria. The sequence continues at coordinate 103,103 of NW_016158567.1, read as the reverse complement.
ACCGATGGTCTCTCTGAGATCTCTGCCAAGCGTGCGTAATATTCTTCTATGATCTTGCAACTTCAGCATTGGACCGATGTACCTCTTCTTCTTCTTATTTGGCGCTGTAACCGCCTAAGCGATTTTGGCCGAGTCCAAAACAGCACGCCAGTCATTTCTCTTCTGTGCTAACTGACGCCAATTGAAAATGCCAAGTGAAGCCAAGTCCTTCNTTGCTCAACGTCATTTTACACAGCCGTATTAGTTTCGCGGGGATACCAAATTCAGACATCGCGGCATAAAGGCAACTTCTCTTCGTGCTGTCGAAAGCGGCTTTGAAATCGACAAATAGATGGTGTGTGTCGATCCTATTCTCGCGGGTCTTTTCCAAGATTTGGCGTATTGTGAATACCTGATCTATGGTGGATTTTCCAGGCCTAAAGCCACACTGATAAGGTCCAATCAGCTCGTTGACGGTGGGCTTCAGTCTTTCGCACAATACGCTCGATAAGACCTTGTAACCTATGCTTAGAAGGCTAATTCCGCGGTAGTTGGCGCGTATGGCGGGGTCGCCTTTCTTGTGGATTGGGCAGAGCACTGGACCGATGTACCATGTAAGCCAATAAAAGTCCTTATAAGGAAACTAAAGAGCATAGATGAGCATTTTCAGTTAAAGGAGGGCCAAGAATCCTCGCATTATGAATTTCAAGCTGATTTCATAAAAGATAGCGGGTTCATTTTTAGGAAACGAATTTTTCATTATACAAGTAGCTCACTTTACGAATATGAACGCTCTGTGTTTCAAATCGAATGATATCATTTATGCAAGTATTAATGCCAAGAGAAGACGCCTCGATCCTGGTGCAGTACCATCAAAGATGTTACCTGTTATTTCATCAGATGAGAGGTAATAATCAAAGTGTGGGTATGTTCTCAAATGCACTAGGGCAAAGGCATATCGTGAAAATAACAACCGCACTGCGCCAAACAGATGTGAAGTATCGCATAAAATTTATACTTTCGCCAATTNCCATCAAAGATGTTACCTGTTATTTCATCAGATGAGAGGTAATAATCAAAGTGTGGGTATGTTCTCAAATGCACTAGGGCAAAGGCATATCGTGAAAATAACAACCGCACTGCGCCAAACAGATGTGAAGTATCGCATAAAATTTATACTTTCGCCAATTTAGTAATAGTAGATGGTCCTTAATCTTAATGTGTATATACATACATATTTACATACATATATAGGGAAATATTTTGAGATGAGGACATTCTGCGTACTGGCATACTGTTTCCGAGACAAACCAGCTGCACTGCCGAGTGCGGTTTCTGTACCTTCGTCAACACTATTTATATGTGTAAATATCAGTAAATAGTTATTCACAAAAAAAATACAATTTAATGACTTATTTATTTGCTAAAATCAAGATAAACAGGAAATTTCTAGTGCAACTCGCATAAGTTCTGAAAAAAAAAATATTGAACATATTGAAAAACACCCTATCACAGAATTCGGTTCCAAACCAAAGCCGAAAGAGGGTTAATGTAAACAAATATATGTACGAATGGTTTACATTTAAATTTTCAAATAAGCGTACATCAAATATTGATTTCACTTTGTTTATTACATCATGATTTCATCGAAGTTTGAATTGTCATTTCAGGCAGGCTTTGAAATATTAATTATACAAAAAATTTTATTTCGAATTTTATTTGTCCAAGCTAAAAAAAAAACCAATTCCTAGTGTTTTGCAAAATTTTTTGTTAATTAATTTAGTTAGTTAATTTTTAGTTATAGTTGCAAATTTTTTGTGCATTTCCCCAAGTTATAGGCCTGTAAATAATAAACAAAATAGCTAATTCAATTGTGGAACTTAAAATTCAACAGCGATAAAAAAAGTGTGTGAATAATGGATCATTTTAATGTGCCTAAGAAAGTGAATAGGCACGTTTTAAAAGCGTTGGGTGCTTTGAGCGGCGGCGATCGCAATCGAATCATCGTCACGTCAAGTATAATAAATCAAGTGAAGTATCAAATGCGAAACCTAGTACCAGTTCCGAATCTTGAGAGGGCCGTACAGAATTCTTTGAAGAACCTCAGTGAAATTGGCTTGATTGATCGACGTGGCATGCATCGCTATGCTCTTGGACGTTCCGCTGCCGCTATGCAAGGGCCCAGTGCTCAATCCAATTCTAAAACCCCAGACCGTCGTGTATTTCGTGGCAATGTAAGCATATTTGTCAAATATAATACTTCATTATACATCTGTATGTATGTACGTCTGTTATCGCTTCCAATTAGGATCCACGGCGATGTAGTCGTAGCAGATTAGATCCCAATATGAAACGTGGGCGAGCCTGCAGCGAAGAAGAATCTCTTTCTGGCGATGAATTTGACCGAACACGCAAACGTATGCGTANAGAACTTAAAATTCAACAGCGATAAAAAAAGTGTGTGAATAATGGATCATTTTAATGTGCCTAAGAAAGTGAATAGGCACGTTTTGAAAGCGTTGGGTGCTTTGAGCGGCGGCGATCGCAATCGAATCATCGTCACNTTAGTTAGTTAATTTTTAGTTATAGTTGCAAATTTTTTGTGCATTTCCCCAAGTTATAGGCCTGTAAATAATAAACAAAATAGCTAATTCAATTGTAGAACTTAAAATTCAACAGCGATAAAAAAAGTGTGTGAATAATGGATCATTTTAATGTGCCTAAGAAAGTGAATAGGCACGTTTTGAAAGCGTTGGGTGCTTTGAGCGGCGGCGATCGCAATCGAATCATCGTCACGTCAAGTATAATAAATCAAGTGAAGTATCAAATGCGAAACCTAGTACCAGTTCCGAATCTTGAGAGGGCCGTACAGAATTCTTTGAAGAACCTCAGTGAAATTGGCTTGATTGATCGACGTGGCATGCATCGCTATGCTCTTGGACGTTCCGCTGCCGCTATGCAAGGGCCCAGTGCTCAATCCAATTCTAAAACCCCAGACCGTCGTGTATTTCGTGGAAATGTAAGCATATTTGTCAAATATAATACTTCATTATACATCTGTATGTATGTACGTCTGTTATCGCTTCCAATTAGGATCCACGGCGATGTAGTCGTAGCAGATTAGATCCCAATATGAAACGTGGGCGAGCCTGCAGCGAAGAAGAATCTCTTTCTGGCGATGAATTTGACCGAACACGCAAACGTATGCGTACAAACAACAAGCAACTCGGGCATTGTGGTCGTTGGGCACATTTGCCGCGGGTGCGACAGCACCACCAAAAGATTCACCCAGCCGATCAGCTGTGCCGTATAAGGGCACCAATCGATACACCTTTGATTTCTCAAGACCTCTACTCAATACATCACCAACAAACGATCTTGCAGGAATGTTTTCATCCTAAAGCCTGTCGAGATCCACTGGGAATCATCATCAGTGGAATGATAAGTAATGCAACATCGGACCATATGCTTGCTAATGTGACACCCGCACTATCGCTTGAGATAGCTGAAATCTCAGATGATGTAAAAAAAATTGTGGATGTGCGCAAAATAGTCGAGACCCCACCGTTACAACAGCAAAACGAGAAGGAGCTGGAAATGGAAGAATACGAAGAACGTGAGGAAGGAGTGCAAACTGAGAACATATCGTCAACGGCAGTCTCTGACCACCAAAATGCAACCACATGCCGCGAAACGGCATCTAAGGTCAAGCAAGCGGTGCAAAAAGTGCAAAACGCTAGCAAAATCATAACAAATCAAAATCCAGTCACAAAAATTGGTTTGTCTCACCGGGCAATGACCACATCCAACGCCTTGGCGGCTACATCTGAAAATTCATCCAAGTCTCTACTGCCCGATTACACAAAGTCTTATATTAAATGATAAATGTGCACTTTGCTCGAAATCACAATTGGTTTTTCGGGCTTTTTTGTTGTAAATTAAATGTGAGTTCCTCAATTATATAACCTCTCCCTTGAAAATAAATCGTCGAAACGACTTCATTGAAGGGGTCACGTAATACAATATTGCTAATTTTATTTGTATGTCATAAAAAACGGATTTATTTCGACGATTATTTATTCGTCTGATTTTAGTAGGCGCATTCTTTTGCAACCGAGCTACAAAAGAACACTCGGTAAAATTACGAAATACATGCTAAGGAACAACACAAACTTGGCTATTTATTCGAGTTCAGCCAGGTCGATTAAAAAATAACCGACCAGAAGTGTAGTGTTGTTTAATGCAAAAACTGCTCTATTGTGAATTGTTGATGGGAAAGTGGTTAGGGAAATTTTTGTTTCCTTGTATTCATGATTTATGTTTTAAATAAGTATATGCATATATTAAGCGATTACCTCGCATAATTACTCATTTCCATTGGTGTTTGTATATAAGCCCCATTCAACTTATCACGTTTACTGCCAGATACCAACAGGGTTGCTTAAGTAGCTAAAAGGAAATTTTACTCGAGCTGAGTGTTCTTTTGTCGCTCCTTTACAAAAGAATGCACCTAGTATTATTAAAAAAAAAAAACAAGTCATTAATAAAATATTGTGTGTAGGGACTAGAGGTTTACGCCGACTGGCTTTGCGGCGGCGACGTCCTCAAATTGAAAAAGAATCGGCGGCGGCGGCGACGAAGAAGGTCCTATGTACATTAGGGAGGTCCAAAGGCAGTAAAGTCGGCATTGTAATGGTCTCACCTCCTAGGATTGTTCTATATCGAAAAAAGTATATCCCTATTTATTTTGAAATCAAAAAATATTTAGAGGTCGCTCTTCTTCTTTATTGGCGCTGTAACCGCCTAAGCGATTTTGGCCGAGTCCAAAACAGCACGCAAGTCATTTCTCTTTTGTGCTAACTGACGCCAATTGGAAATGCCAACTGAAGACATACAATCTACATACAATCTTTCGCAGAATCTCTCTCGAAAACTCCAAGAGCCGCCTCATCAGATGCTTTCATTTTCCATGCCTCCGCGCCATACACCAGCACAGGCATAATGAGTGACTTATAGAGTGTGATCTTTGTACGACGAGAGGACTTTCTTTCTCAATTGCCTACTCAGCGCAAAGTAGCACTTGTTGGCAAGAGTGATTCCGCGTTGGATTTCCATGCTGACATTATTATTGGTGTTAATGCTGGTTCCCAAATAAACGAAGTCGTCTACTTTTTCAAACTTGTAACTGTCAACAGTGACGTGGGTGCCAAGACGCGTATGCTCTGACTGTTTGTGTGCTGACAGGAGATACTTCGTTTTGTCCTCGTTCACCACCAGACCCATTCGGTTTGCTCCTATATCCAATCCCGAGAAGGCAAAACAGAGGTAGCCCTTTTTTCACCGATAATATCGATGTCGTCGGCATATGCCAGCGCTCAAAGTTTTCCATGTATTTTTATATGGGGAAAAAACCAATTTTCGTAGAAATGGTATAGAATTCTTGAAAATCAATCTTTTTCGATCGGAAAGCTCTGGTTCTCTTTAGGAGACTTTCAATAATAATACCCTATTGTTTATTTAACCATTTTTTAATACTAACGATTTTTTTATTGTTCCCCCATTATATTTTTCGGGGTTCTTTAATTTGTAGTTGCGATGAAAAAATGGTTAAATAAACAATTGGGTNATTTCAATAATAATGCCCTATTGTTTATTTAACCATTTTTTAATACTAACGATTTTTTTATTGTTCCCCCATTATATTTTTCGGGGTTCTTTAATTTGTAGTTGCGATGAAAAAATGGTTAAATAAACAATTGGGTATCATTATTGGGAATCTCCTACAGATAAACAGAGTTTTCCGATAGAAAAATATNCTTTCAATAATAATACCCTATTGTTTATTTAACCATTTTTTAATACTAACGATTTTTTTATTGTTCCCCCATTATATTTTTCGGGGTTCTTTAATTTGTAGTTGCGATGAAAAAATGGTTAAATAAACAATTGGGTATCATTATTGGGAATCTCCTACAGATAAACAGAGTTTTCCGATAGAAAAATATTGAATTTTAAGAATTCTATACCATTTCTGCGAAAAGGTGTTTTTCCCCATATAAAATACATGGAAAACTTTGAGCGCTTTGAGCGACCTCTAAATATTTTTTGATAGCAAAGTAAAAAAATAGGGGCATATTTTTTCGGTATAGAACAATCCTAGGGGGTGAGAGCATAAAAATTACGACTTTACTTTTTCACATGCATTTTCGGACCACCCTAATGTACATGCATACGTGGTTTTCCATGTTCTCTACAGGTACGTATGTATGTACTATTTAAATTAAAAAAAATAAAAAAATTAAAAAAGTCAGGTATCGGAGTATTTAATCTTATCTCCCGTTATGTTAAATTACGGAGTTCTTACGATTTTTTGTGGGTCGTAGATTGGTCGCAATCTTGAAAACAAAAGTTTTCAACTTTTTTCCTTAAGCAGAAAAGAAAAACTTAACCTTAAACATTTCCAATATTATAACAAAACCCTTTATACAAACAGTTTTGCCCAATTCGCAGAGTTTTGCAATTTTGTCATCGAAGTCAAAATCCACTTGTTTTTTGTAACGTCATGCCAGCGCGTATATTTACTAATATTTTTAAATCGCTACTACCAACAGTTGTAATTTTTTACTGAATAAGGGTCCATTTAATTGCTATGCAAATCTGGAAAAATCTTTTTAAAATTTATACTTTTCATTTTTTTTTTAACATTTTGTCATGTTTGTGAATGTCCCCTTAGCGTTAAAAATTTGTATGTGTCATAACTTTTTGCTGTTGTAGTATTGAAAAAATCAACTCCTATGGAAAAAATCGTCTGATTACCAGTGCTCGATCCTAATCTTACTGTAATAAACGGTTTCGACCGATAAACGTGTTTCCTATGTTTTTTCTGAGATATTTTTTTTTTGTGGAAAAACCACGGAGATCGTATACCTGGTTAGGGGCCCAAATTAGGTAAAAAAAAAACTGTTTTAAAAATGTAATTTTCATTTTGTAATTACCCAACCGGACTGAAAGTGAGCTGTTCTCCTAAGGAGCAAGTAGGGGGCAGTAGAAAAGCATAGTAAAAAATTATTTTTTTTTTGGATTTCTTGCAATGCCCAGAAATAAATATCATTTTGAGTAGTTACATAAAAGTACCAGGTTGACCGAGCTTGACCCGGAGTGCATATACCCTGCAAACCATTTTTACAGAGTATTCTGAATCGTAAAGAATTTTTAAAGAATTCGGAAAGATCCCATCCGATTTTTTGCCGAATTTTCTAAAATGAAATAAATTACGCACACTTCCATTCTTTTACGAAATTTCGGAAGAAAATCGGTAAAGAAATGTAAATAATGCTGCTATGTGAAGAATTTCTTGCAGACTTTTTTCAGAATTTTCTTTATTTTTCGTACAGAAATTTCTTTACGACTTCGTGTCAACCACTTCATATAATTTTCTTTGAAGATTCGGAAAAAAATCGTTACAGAAATCAGATACTCCTAAAGATTTCGTTAAGATTTCGGGAACTTTGGTTTGCAGGGTACTTCTTAAGTATTTAAAGATGGATAGCTTTAAAAAAATATTTTGGCAAAAAAATAAATTGGATTTCTGGGATATAATTCTGGTTCATGGTTTCTTTAGGAGGCTTGTGGGAGATTGTTCTGATGGTGCTCCTGTATTACTCGTTAAGGAGGTTTCATGTATCATATTTCTGTATGCATTGCCTGATTGCTTGTTTGGGAGGTCAAAGGGATTACTCGCCCTCCTATGACATCCAGTGTTAAAGGGAGCATACAAAATAACATGGTTATACACAGAAGTATAGGGAGCAATGGGGAGTTGCTAGAGAGGTCTCATCGAGCAATTGAACGATGATCCCAAATTCTACTGGGTTGGTACAAACATGTATGTATGTATTAGGGATATTAATCCCTTGATCCCCGCTTTGCTAAGAATCCCGGAATATTAGGGATTTGTTTATTTAATTATTAATATTTTTTTATAAATGTCTAGCCTATTATCAGGGCAGAAAAGTTAAACTTTTGCTTGGAATTGCTTATTTTGCTTATTCAGAGTTTCCAAGCTTAATTTAAAGTTCATGCTTATTTTGCTTATTTCAATGTATAAAGTTAAGCACGGACCTTCTAAGAAAACGGTCAATAAATAATTTGCTATTATTTCGTGCGTGTGAATATTTAGAAGTGTCCTAGGAGTTTTGACATCTTTCGAAATAATGGAACGGGCATATATTTCTGTTGGAAACAAGGGTACCTTGTACTCTTCGCAAACAAACTTTAGCAAACCATAGCAGAAAGCATAGCAAATTTCTTAAGAACTTCGTACTGCTTAAGAAAATTTGGCTGAACGAATTTTTCCTGACCATTTCAATTCAATTTCAATTTCATTTCAATTGCATTTCTGCTTGGGTGTAAAAATTTTAAACCAATGGTTTGTCTCTACGGGAAGGCATTGGTGTTAATGAAAAGAATAAATACAATTTATCTCAAATGGAAAACAACGGAGGAAATGATGATTAACGTGCACCGATTTCGCTGAAATTTGCCACGTTAAAATTCATTCGATTTCGATGAAATTTAGTTTGTACTCTCTCCTTTATTACTCAAAGCAAAATTCCATACGAATCGGAAGGATTCGATTTTTATTGAAAGATTTCGTATTATTTTGGCCATGTTGAATTTTCAGTGCCTCTTTTGGGCTTAGCAAATTGGCCTTCATTGAATATAAGCGAAAAAAATAAAACAAGTGCCTTAAGCCTTCTAAAATTTCTCTTGTTTCCTATATAAAAATATGAGTTTTCATAAAATGTGGACTGGACTTATCAACTTTTCACTCTATGCTTGCTTAGAACGCATTTTAGCCGCTTGAGAATTGTGGATATTAAATCTGGTTTTTTGTGTCTTGCTTTCTTCACAGCACTGTTCTTATATTTGATTTCTGGACTGGGTATAACAGCCGGTGCTCATCGCCTTTGGGCTCATCGTGCGTACAAGGCCAAATGGCCCTTACGTCTGATTTTGATGGTTTTCAATACAATCGCCTTCCAGGATGCAGCCTACCACTGGGCACGTGATCATCGTGTACATCACAAATATTCGGAAACCGATGCTGATCCCCATAATGCTACACGGGGCTTCTTCTTCTCTCACGTAGGTTGGTTAATGTGCAAAAAACATCCCCTGGTGAAAGCCAAAGGCAAAGGCGTGGATTTGTCCGATTTGCGCGCTGATCCGATTTTAATGTTCCAGAAGAAGTAAGTAAAATATGGATTTACACTAGAGAAATTTATGTATACTAATAGGTATTTCTGATGTTCTAGATATTATTTGATTTTGATGCCGATTTTGTGCTTCTTGTTGCCCACCACGATTCCTATGTACGTATGGAATGAGAATTTCGTCAATTCATGGTTTGTTGCTGCTATGTTCCGTTGGTGTTTCACTTTGAATATGACTTGGCTGGTGAATAGCGCTGCACATAAATTCGGAGGAAAGCCCTACGACAAGTATGTGCACTCCTTATCTATTAATCTATCTATCCTTAACGGGTATATGTACATACATACATATGAACATATGTATATGATGTACATACCCAATAAACATTGTGGCGAACGTTCGAAAATGGCGTTCAATATCCAATATGCATATGCTAGGGCTCGGGATCTCATGCACAAAAAAATCTGGAATATGCGCATATAATATGTACCCAAAATTTAGAAGCATTCACCATAAACGAGTAAAATATACAATTAAAAATAATTCCCTAATATTTTATGGCCGGACTCTGTACATAATGCGATACGAAAAGGCAATGCGGGGCGATAGGCAAATACTCGTAAGTAATACGCTGTGCGATTGCCTATCGCATCGCATTTTTCCTTCGCATCGAATTACAGAGTAGCCGCCCCAGCTCTCTCCAACAGTCCGCCAATAGTTGAGATCTAACAGAGGTAGAAGAGAGTTTTTAATGGCCGCTTTGATATCCGAGAAAATATTTAGATGAATATTTCGGAACAAATTATAGGTATTTTTTGTGGCCCGAGATTTCGCACTAAATTTAAATAGTGGTAAATCAAAAAAAGCAAAAATATGCGCAGAAAAAACATATCCNAATAGTTGAGATCTAACAGAGGTAGAAGAGAGTTTTTAATGGCCGCTTTGGTATCCGAGAAAATATTTAGATGAATATTTCGGAACAAATTATAGGTATTTTTTGTGCCCAGAGATTTCGCACTAAATTTAAATAGTGGCAAATCAAAAAAAGCAAAAATATGCGCAGAAAAAACATATCCTCGTTTAAAGTACAAAACTGCGTATCGTCATTCTGCAAAACCGCGTAACTGACATATGCAGCGGTTTTGTACTTTAAACGACGATATGCATTTATTGTAAAATATACTAAAATATGTGGTATATGTATGCAAAAACAGGTATTTTTGGAAAATATGCAAAACCATGCATTTACTGCAAAATATGCAAAAATATGCAATAACGATTGAATGCCATTTTAAAGGAAATTTCATGATTCGTAAAGATAACTTAACCATTTCCATTTGAAGATGCCCAATAAAAACAGGCATTTTCATGAGATTCCGAGCCCTGCTCATAACCAACCTTAATTTTCCAACGTTCATAGTATATTGGAAATACACTGGAAATGGGTTCGAAAAAAAAACTGAAAACCGTAGTAACAAGAGGGAAAGTGAAATTCTTGAAGGGAAATATAAGACAATCACTCTCTCTCATTAAAATTTCAATTCGATAATGGGGGGAATTTCGAATTCATAACGAAGGGAAAATACATTGGATAACGCAGTTTCCCTTTTTGCTGGTCTAGTTCTCGAATCGAATACTAACCTATTCCACATTCAGACTTGAAAAAAAAAATATTTGTTTTCCATTTGTTTAGATATAGTAAAATTATTATTTACATGTTTTTTTCGTAGATTTATCAACCCATCAGAAAATAAATCGGTAGCCATCTTCGCTTTCGGTGAAGGCTGGCACAATTATCATCATGTATTTCCATGGGACTACAAAACGGCTGAACTTGGCGATTATTCCCTGAATATTACCACGGCTTTTATTGATTTCTTTGCCAAAATCGGCTGGGCCTACGATCTAAAGCAGGTGTCACATGACATCATCGAAAAGCGCGTCAAACGCACTGGCGATGGCTCTCATGCGACTTGGGGTTGGGGAGATAAAGATCAGTCTAAGGAAGAAATGGCGGACGCGCTAATTACACACAAAAAAGACGAATGAAGCAAAGATAACACACAAGCAGCGAAGAGCAACAGAATCAACGCGGCGTGTGTGAACAACTGTCAGAGCGGTCATCTGTAAGATAAAAAGCATATACATATAACTGATTAGGAATGGGTTAAACAGTTGTTGTAGGGGTGTGCGAAGGTGTCAACACTGCAGTAATCAATCTAATAGCATTTTTCAAGTCGTTTTAAAAAGGTAACTGATAAATAAAAAACTATATATATTGCACGGCATCAAATAGCTTAAACTAAGCATAAGTTTTAGATTGTAAACAAGTCTTGTAAAACTTTTTATGCAAAATCAATGTTATACATACATACATACATGCGTGCATTTAAAATTATTTTTCTTCCATATTCAGAATTAAACCTACTTTCAAATTCGAAGAGAATATCGAAGAGCTCTCGCTGTCTCAAGGGGCTTTTCTTCCTAAGCGTAGATGGCTTATATGTAACTGTGCTAACAATATCATGGAAATATATAAGTATAAGTATACGAAAATGCAAACGAATTTATAATAAATTTGAAAAGTTAAATCAAATTCAAATACCATTGTAATAGAGAAAGTTAAAGAAATTTGTTTGCACTCTAAATTTTTAGTGAATCTAAATGCAATGAAATATGTATATGTATTGGGGTATACATACATGAAATATTTTTAACACTACTTTCAAAGGTAACATTTCCAAATTACTGCTAACAGCACGCTTAATAATGTATGTAGTACTACAAATGGGGTTCTTAGTATTTATGAATAAAACAGATATATATAAAACATGTTATTTCTAAAAATAAATATAAACTATTACATATAAATTGTTGAGTAATACTAACCAAATAGAAGCAACTATTTTTTAACATTATAGTGATTCCATTATCCTAATTTACATTAAAAAATATGTTGGCCAATGTGAAAGAAATTTAAATACAAAAGAAAAGAAACGAATGTGCAGTTTTACTGAAGTTTGATGAATAAAACTTGGCTATTTATGCTACAGACAGGCACGTAACAAGAACGATAGAATACAAGATTGCGCCTATCAGAGAGGATTTTTGAGAATAAATTTTGTGTGACGTCACACTGGTGCGATTGCGAGAGAGAAATGCCAAAACGTAAGCAAGAATGGAAGAAGAAAAAATGTTGCAAGGAAAACGCAAACAAGTTGCACAAGTGTGACGTCATACAAACAACGATTCTGTCAAATTCACTGAGAGAGGAATAGCGGTACCGTGATTGGCGCAACCTCTATTTCTCTCAATCGTGGGTACGTAAGCATACCCAGTTTACCACTGATGAAAGTTAAACCCTTGGTTTTTATATTCTCCGTTCCTAATAACGATACGCTATAATCAAGGAAGCTGCTATACTCGCAAAAGAGCGTGGCCATCAGCGTCAGGTAGTTCCCGGCGGTATAACTGTAATTTACCCCCTGGTGGGGAAAAATATATTCCGACCAATTGATAACCTCCTAATTTTTACAAGCTTTTATTATGTTTCACGTGTTTTTAATCAAATATTTCAGTCAATTTTTAACCAACTTCCCGATGGGCTAGAGACTTGAAACTGCAGACTAATGTATACATAAATTATCAGAGGGGAGATTCTGTAACCAGTTAGCGACAATTTTCGAATCGGTATCGCACATTCATACCAAGTGCGATAGTGATCGGAAAATTATCGCTAACTGGTTACAGAATCTCCCACCAGAATGAAGAGAGAAGTCGGTAAAGCCATGACTGTCTGTCCGTCCGTCCGTCCGTCCAACTGCATACACGATAACTCGAGCAAAAATTTAGATATCTGAACGAAATTTGGTATATAGGTTGCCCTTTTCCAAGGTAGGTTTTGAAAATGGGCGAAATCGGATTGTAACCACGACCACTTCCCATATAACGGTAATTTTCAGAAATAAGAATACTGCGATAAATCAGTAACTACTGAAGCTAATTGACTAAAATCGATAATTGCAATAACCGCTTAGCAGGAAATTTGATTATAGTTTTTTTTTTTTATTTTGGCGTTGCGCCGCCCACTTGTGATCAAAAATGTGTATCTGTATCGGTAACCGATTTATAAATTTCTACCAAAACTCGGTGCACTTAATAGCCTTGGTACGAAAATGGAAATACTTCTTTGATTGTTTATTTTTTGATGTTGGTCGGAAACTGGGCTTGAACCCAGGCCCTGCGGAATAGTAGCGCGCACTGCTAACCACTACAGCACAGCGGCAGCATATTACTTACATGAAAAGAAATAACTCCACAAAGAATTTACCCGATAGGTGGCGCAGGAGACCAGACGTTTGGAAAACCCGTATTTCTTGTCTGATTTGGTTCTGATGTCTATGCAGTGCTGTGTATGCGGTTTTATAGCCCTCACAATTTTAGTCTGAGGAAGTGCAAGTTTCAGCCGACTAAAAAATCGCGTTGATTTTTAACGATTTTTTTTTTTGTTTGCTAAAAACAAAATTTTACCTTTAAAACTTGCAAATATTTCATAAAAACCATCAGTCCGACAACTATGCACATACACATGAAGGGTGTTTGGGGGATGTTTGGCCAAACGGATGAGTCTGGCTGCTTAAGAATTAATAACAGATTGGCGCTTGGAGTTTGAAAAAAATGCTGCCATAAAATGTTTTTCCTGGTACACTTGTCGAATTTTGCCTCTTATATATCGTCACCTGAAATGCAAAAAGGCGTAACAATCTCGTCGCCAATCAAAAATTCAAAATTTACTGTTTGATTGATATGATGGATTTCTCCGAATTATTACTCCCCAAATCGTTTTATGTTTCGCGGAACGGTAATTATGACAGAGAAATAGCTATTTTTGGACCGCCTGCAATTTTGTCCCTAATGTCACATTTTTTTTAAATGTATTTAAATTTTCCTAATTTAGTCTCAACTTGCTCTAAATTACTCAGCCCTATTCTGGATTTCGATTACGTGCCCGCATTCCGCTCCGCTAAAATTGTAATTTGCCACCAAACTACAGCAGCTTATGAAGTTAAAATTTGTAAATATTTTAAAATAACTAAATTTATCTAACTCATTTTAATTTAAAAATAAAATTTCGTTTGTTCTTAATTTAAGTGGAAACATAATTCTATTGCTTGAAGCGCAGAACGAGTCCCAGATTGCTTATGCGAAAGTTGAAAGGCGGAGATTTAGAGACATGTTTGATCATGTTCAGCCTCATTGCGAGAGTCGTGCCGAATGCAAGTCGTTTTTCGAGAGTCGAATCGTATCGAAAATTTAGTGCCATTGCCTAAAATTTCCACTCGACTAGTGTATTAAAACGGAAAAACTTGGCAGCACTGCATAGTTTTCGACAATTTTCGTCGTTTACTTATTTCAGCACGACAGTAGACAATGCTAATGTTGTCGAGTCGTACAATTCAGCCTAATTTACGACTTACGCAATGAGGCTGTTTGAGATGAGTGAAGAATTATGTGAAATCCATCTTGAACTGCATTACTCACCACTCAAAGCCAGTGAAATTATAAACGTCGTTTGATCACTCCACAACATTTTATTCTTCAAATCAACAAATTTATTCTTTTTATATAACATACATTCGTACGTAAAATGTGGAGGTATATAAAAAAGATGTTTTTATTATTGTACTCGTTTTTACTAACTTTTTAAAAAGAGGTTCGCTTCTCCTGACGGCTTTCAAAATGGAATTCATTTGCGTTCAAATCTTCCACTCTATACTAAATGCAAATATTGTGGAGTGCTCAAACAACGTTTATAATTTCACTGGAGCTGTAATGTACTGTAATTTTTTTCACGAAAGCACATTGAAGATTCACTTACCCTCATGGTTGACAAAATAATACCGGCAGGTTCTGCAATTCACTTCCGAGTGAATTTGAGTCAAGTTCGCTTTGAATTCAAATGGGCAGGAGTTGAAATTCACTCAGAAGTGAACTCCAGAACCTGCCCGATTATTTGCTGTCTCTGACAAACGGGTAACTTTAAGTTAATACACTTTTGAAGAACTCATGGGATATTTATAAGCTCAGGTAACAACAAAGCCAATAAANGTTTTTGGCTTCTACCTGTATTTATGTGCCTTGCATGAGGTGTGTACTCGTATTGAGAGGACAAAATTATCCAGCAGAAAAAATTTTGAGAATTTAGCAGCATTCGCTCTCAAGGAAACAAGATATCAGTGTTGCCAACTTTTGATTTGCACCAAAAACTTGGAATAAAAGCGTTTTACCACACTAAAAGCACCAAATGGTTTTGAATCAACGGATGCTTTTTTCATAACAGTTGGTATGTATTTAACAAAAACAAAAAATTAACAATATTTACAAGAATGCATACATAATTATTACACAAAACTTTTTCGCTCATAACGATTGAAAAGCCACATGCTATAATGACTCATGCTTACGACGTAATACCGAAGTACTGCACATTAAAACTGATATATGTATCTCAAGAAAGAAAAATCGAATCCCAACAAACGAAAATCATGCCCTAAGTAGAAATGAGCAAAAAAAATTTAGTTTTCATTATATAACCTCAAATTTCGCCAACAACCGTGATTTTGGCACTTTGAGGTTAGGATATCCCAAAATTCTACTGCTAGAGCAATTGTGCGGCCAGATTTGAATTCAGCACCAAGAAACGATGTTTTACTCAGGTGGTACAAAAATAAAAATTTTTACAAATATTAATTAGAAAAGAAAAAAAGAAATACTTAACTTACTCGCATATCTACTAGCATTTTCAACGCTAATAGAATTGAACAAGGTGAATTTGCAAGTTCAGCTTTTTATCAATCATGGTTGTATTTAAGTGCATTTAAATTTGTAGATTTTTGTAAATTCAGTGCTGCCACAGTTTTAAAAATTTAAAAATGGTTTCAGGTTTTAACTATATCGGAGTAATTTTAGTTCAGAAAAAAAGCACTAAAGAAGGCACTAGGCACTAAATAATTTTTTTTTGCGATTTAATTTTCAAAGAGCACTAAATCTAGGGCTTAAAGCACCAAGTTGGCAACTATGCAAGATATGCACAAAAGTACGAGAACGCGAAATTTGCAAAAACTTGCAGCCTTCGAAACAGCTGATCACTTCCACAGTTGCCACTGGTGGGTCATATGGCAATTTATTTTCTGCTTGGGACATTTTCCCCGATTTCGCATATTATACAATTGCATACTTTTAAAATCGAAAAACCTTTTTAAAATACAAATTTATTATATCGGAACGAATGAAATATCAAAATTATTTGTGATACATCATGGCACATTCAAAAAAATTAGTAGATATCTACAAATGTACATTTAAAATTATAAAATTCTAATTTCAACAATCAGCCTACGAAAACTCACAAATTCGGCCAATAAAATTTCAGCCTGCTGCATTTTTATCTATTTTGGTATATTTAAAGGACAATTATGGCACAAACGAAAAATTACAAACGGCAACCATAGTCAGCACTCAACAAACCTTGTACTTAATAACTTTACTCTCATTTTACTATACTAGCGTTAATAATAAAATTTGCCATAAATAATTCAAATTTTCTTTTGTTTATTTATAAACATATGTTTGTGATCAGCTGATTTTCTTATTGACAAGTTTTCGCTAGGAAAAATTTTTCCAGCAGAAATTTGCAGCCCTCTATCACATTTTGCTCTCTCAATTTCCCCTACTTTGCAATTTTTTTGGGTACGAGAACGCAAAACCAGTAAAAGTTTCCTATGATTTTTAATATGTTGAAAGCATTGCTGCAAAACCTTAAAATGTTTGCATGGAACCATGGCGCAATAAACAGATGAAGTAAACCGATGAAGCTTTCTCGCTTTATTTTCTGACATTCGGCTGCCTTACAGTCAAATTTGAAAGGCAATTTTTCAAATAAGGCAGTCTCAAAATCTTTCTTCTCGCTCTAATTACTTCACCTGGTATAATTCCGCCATGACATGGAACAAACAAACGTTGCCGTGCCTGTTCGCAGCATATAACACAGAGAATATTGTTTCGAGTTTTATCTTCAGTTAAAATCTCTACATTTTCATCACTTGCTTCACTATAGCTCTGATCCAATATTTTTCGTGCAAAATCCTGTAAAAATTTCAAACAGCAAAATTACTCTCTGAAGGGAGAGTAAAAAGTGAGTAACAACACTTACAGGATTTTACACGAACTTGCAGGAAGTTGCAGGAAAAATGTTCCCGTACTCCAAAATCCTGTAAATGAAGGAGACTTTTGGAGAGTTGTGTAGAGAATGAAGTTGCAAGATTTTACCCGAACTTTTTCTTCTGGTAAAATCATAAAAAGTGTCAAGCAATCACTGGTTGACGTTTTTACAGGAAAAATGGTTTTTTTGTTCCCGTACTTTTTGTTGTTACTCACTTTTTACTCTCACTTCAGAGAGTAATTTTGCTGTTTTACAGGATTTTTCACGAAAAGTATTGGATCACAGCTAACGTCAGCTTAAATTAATAGCACCAGAATACGGAGCAGCTTGGAGAAGCGTAGACGTGCCATCTCTACGTCACCACTCAAATGATTTTTTATGGAAGCTAGACTTCCGTCCTTACAAGAACGAGTAACTTATAATACACTGAGGCTCATTCCTAAAATGCTTAGCAATTATATCCAGTGTTGCCGCGACGTCATGAAAAAATGTTCCTAAAAGAACCAAAAAATTGATCAAATGTATCACAATTTTTTTATTTAAGTATCAAGTTAGAAAAAAACAAAAAAAACGCTACTATTAGCCCGATCAAGTTGGATTTTCAAGGTTGCAGCAAATCGCGTAAAGCTGAGAATTGATACGAATGTTACGAACGTCATTATAAATGAAATGAGAGAAGTCCTTATCGATCCCGGATCTTTAAAAAATATTATTTAGGTCAAAAGTCAAATAAATGGATTTTTACCATTTTCAGCTAAACCGTAAGGTGTATAATAAAAATAATAAAAATAGATTAGACAAAACTTTAGATTATGCAATTATCTCTAAAATCTGTTTTGACACTTTTATTCCTAAGAGGCACCATTTCATATATATCCATACCAGTTCAAGTACTCTACCGCAAATACTTCCAGAGGTATGCAGTATGAAAAATTCCGTTTGTATAGGAGGTGCCACACCCCATTGTTTAATCAAAATACTATCTTTTAAGTTGGGCTAAATGAGACCAGCAGACGAAATACCATTAAGATCGGTTGAGTATTTAAAGCTTGGAAGCATAACAAACAAACCATTCGCATTTATATCAGTAAGGATTATACAGTGCTGACCACTAAAATAATTTTTAGAGGTGAGCATTTTTTACAGAGACCCAAATACATACACAAACATTTTTGCTTAAAGTTCACACTATATATTAATTTTTAGTAATTTGGCTGCAGTAAATAGTTACTTAACTATCGCAGTTTTAATTGCCTAGCCTAGGCAAAGAGTAACAAGTATACCAAATTTTATTGCGAAATGTCATTTAGTTTCCCAGAAAACGAGTTGGGGTGTGGTCTAGGACACTGTATATTTTAAATAGCAGGCACCTTGTTGTTGTTGCGGCTACTAAACCCCGCTCGGGTCGGTTTATTTATTAACGTTGTAGTCTGTTTCAAGGGGAGGCCCAGGAAGTGCGCAACTTCAATAAGATATGTCCATAGGGACAGAGGCGTTAGCTGGGTGGGGTTCTGGGGGCATGCGAAGAGGTGCCGAGAGTCATGTAGCAACTCTCCGCATGCCGTGCATTGGTTGGGCACATCCTCGTTTATTCTGCTCATGTATGAGTTAAGCCTGCTGCAATAGCCAGAGCGATGCTGGGCTATTGTGGTGCGGGTCTCCCGAGACAGACAAAGTTCTGTCATGTCCACGCCATGTGGTTGTGTGCCCAGAACGGCATTCACAGGTCGAGAGTATACATAACTTGAGACTGACTTCCTGTGAATGTCATTCAGGGCCTGTCCGGGTCTACTCTATCTATTTTGTTCAGTTTACACTGCCGGAGCAGAAGCAATGCGACAACCGGTGAAAATTGCATATGTATATCATCTGCACCGATAGTCTTTCCGCAATTAACATGTTCCCCAATGTGAAGAACAAGAACGCCTTTGCTTTGTCAATACGCTCCTTGTTAATAGAACGAAAGGAAATTATCGAAGTTATGTGGGTTGGTGTTGTTGTTGCAGCGGCTACAACAACCCCGCCCAGATCGGTTAGTCCCTGGTGGTGGTGTTGCGGCGACATCAAGAGGCATATTGTCGCCGTTCTGACAAGTCCGCAGCTTCATCCACTGCGTCCTACTAGTCCCCGGTGACCACACGGGCGCAGCGTATTTCAGAACCGGCCGGCCAATTCTCTTGTACGTTGCCAGCAACGTTTCTTGTCCTTGCCCCAGGTGCTGCCGGCTAGCGACTTGAGGACCTTGTTGCGGCTTTGTACTTTGTTGACAATTGCGGTTGCGTGCACATAGAAGGAGAGAAGACTGTCGAATGTTACTCCGAGTATCTTCGGGTTGTTCACCGTTGGAATTGGTGTATCATCGACGTGAATTCCCAGTTGGAGTCTGACCTCCTTCGTCCAGGTGGTAAAAAGTGTGGCTGAGGATTTTGTAGGGGAGAGGGTTAGGTCCCGTGCAGTGAAGAAGCGAGAAAGCTCGGCGAGATAACCGTTTACATTCGAGAACAAGTCATCAATTTCATTCCCGGACGCCATGATCGAGCAATCGTCAGCATAAGAGCCAATCGAGACTCCCTCTGGTGGTTGAGGGAAATGTTTGATATGTAAAGTTAAACAATAATGGGGAAGGGACACCACCCTGTTTTATTTTCCTCGGTTTGCTCGATTCGTCTCTAAAAGTTACTGACGAGTGAGGACCACTCAGAAAATTCCCCGACCACCGTTTGAGTCCCTGTCTTCTACTAGCGTTGAATGTTTGTCAGTGTCGAACGCCTTAGACTGGTCCAGCGCTACTAAAATGGTTCTCCCACAGGGGCGCTTTCGGTTTAGGCCACGAGTTATCTGGGTATTTATGGCGTTAAGTGCTGTGCACTTTACGGAACCCATGCTGATGCTTCGCTGGGGTCAGGTGGTTTGTAAAATACGGAAGTAGCAAGGCCTATAGTGCCTTCGCTACCGGGAAAAGGAGGGTTA
>NW_016158567.1:70779-80454 GCF_001687245.7 Rhagoletis zephyria | reverse complement strand
GATGGATTGATGGATCGCGCACGAATGCTACATGATCAATATTTATCGCGTCAGTATTTGCATATTTTTTGTGCTGAACGCTTATTATGATGCAAGAAAATATTTTAATTTTGTATGAATAATTTGGAGATAATGCATTCCACCATTACTTTAAAATTTCCCATGTTAATTCAAATTTTTTCAACTTGTTTTGAAAGGTTTTAAGCAACGAGAACGAAAGCATAGCGAATACGTTTTCGATGTTCGCATTATGAGAGTACAAGATGTACTGACGAAATGTATGGATCGCGTTTTGAAAGTGCTACACGCTCAATATTTATTGACAATATCGCGGTCCGCGATCCAGATTTCAAAATTATTAGAAATTTTGCGATATGGATCACGATCCATCAATACTGCATACTACACCGTCAATAAATATCGCGATACTTGGATCACGTCAATAAATACTGACCGTGTGACAGTGCCCAATAAACAATAAACAAAAGCAAAGAACAAGAAACAGAGATGCAAAGTGAATCAAGAACGTGGCGTGTAAACGGTTAATTCGCCGTTTGTAATTGAGAGAGTGACCACGTGATTCGGTTGGCGTGGAAACGCCGATTTATATTTTTTATATTTGGCGACTATCGATAGTTTAAGAAAAATATCGCCCACTATCGATAATTTGCCACCACTAGGGCCTATAGGTATCGACTTTGTTGTACTCGTTTTTTACGAATCAGCTGTTTGCAAAATAGCATAATGGCCGTGTCAGAATGGGTAGTTTACGCACGTTCCGCTCATAGGGCTTTCGCAAGAGGCGATTTTTCAGGCAACTTTTACGTTCAGCTCACGCAGGGTTGCACGAAAAAAAATTGATTGGCTAAAAATATCCAAATATTCGCCATTAAAGGCGTTGGCATTGTTTATCTTGGCATTCTACTTTTGGTTGGACGGCCTTTCAACTAATCGATTTCAACAAAGTTGGTCGCCAGCCAACATTTAGCCATTAAACTTTTTTTTCGCGCAACCCTGCGTGAGTTGTAAGCAAAAGTTGAACGCAAAATCGCCTCTTTCGAACACCTTCTCAAGGATGAAACTGACAGTTGAGTAGACTGAGCGAACTGTCACTTAATTATCTATTGTATGGGCAATGAATTCAAACGATTATAATGCACTTGAACGCAATGTAAAACGGAAGCATCTAAAATAAATAAAAAGATTTGAGCCTTATCGGATTTTCGATGCTTCTTTTGCACTTAGCAAATTTTCCTCGCATTGAATATAAACGAGAATGAATAAAACAAGTACATACCTTTCGAAACAATGCATTTTAAATTTTTCTAGCCTACCGTACGTAGACTTAGCAACTTTTCACTCTAAGCTAGCGATATGTAAATACATACTTATTTTTAAACCAAATAATACAATATTGCTGTTGCTATCTTAAAGCATAACCAGACGGCAGCGTTGATCCGGATCAACTCGGGGAATTAACTGCAGTTGATCCGTACCAAGTCCGAGTTAATCCAGATCAACGCTGCCGTCTGTTTAAGCTTTTACACTTTTTTACTTTTAATCAACAATTACACTTAGTTGTACCTCGCTGCTCATTAAGTATTTCTTCTTTTTCCCATTCTGGTACCATTTTCGGTTTCACTTGCCATAAATCTGTTTTCAATCCTTTGATTTGAGCTGTAAGAAATATGGACTAATATATACCTATCCCAAATATCGGTATCATATTGGTGAATTTATTTATGCCGATTTTGTTTCTACCGAAAAATGTAACCTTCTCTTTGCCTCCACGCACAAACACTAAGAAGAGGGGGATGAGAACATTTTTTTAGAAACGAAATCGCCATTAAAAGAAACTACAAAAAATGACCTTAAATTTAGCTAAGTTATAAGCATGTACGGTTAAACACGTTGAAAGAGTAAATATGTACACATATAAGTATAAGGATGCATAGTAATATACAATTATCACCAAATTAACTGCTTCCTGTAAAATCAATCATGGTTTAAATTCAAATTACTTACCGTCTTTGTATCTTTCCACGCCTTCCTCAAATTCAAGTAAATTAATGGAATTTAATGATGCAGTCTCGTGTTCAATCGCTGTGGAAAAGCCTTTACGTCTTTCATAGTAGTTTGAAAACATATTGGAACGATCTCGGTTAACTGCTTCCATAGGAAACTTTGCAATAGAGAAAGCCAAATTTACTGCCTGCCCCAATGCTGTACCTGTGGCTACTAAACGATTAACTAACCCTATATCTAGAGCCTCTCGACCATCAACTCGCCTACCCGTAAGAATTAAATCTAACGCACGCGAGTATCCTATTAAAGCAGGCAGCCTACCTATACCCCCACATTCAATATTGAGCCCTATAGATCGACCGAAAAATCCCAAAACTGCTGTATCTTCCATAACACGAAGATCACAAAACATCGCCAATTCCAACCCATCAGCTATGCAATAGCCATTAATGCCACAAATAATTGGCTTTTTTGAATGCCTGCGTAAAAAATTATGATAAAGGCAGAACCCCTTATACTTCTGGTTGACTGCGTTAATTTTGCATCGCTTTTCTAACTCAGTCAGATCTTGGCCTGCGCAAAACGAACCACCTATTCCATAAATTACTGCAACCGGCGAAGTTTTATCGTTTTCAAATGTAGCAATTGCGCCACTTAAGCAGCCTGCGGTCTCTTCATCAATAGAATTGCGATTACGTGACCGATTTAAACCAATCAAGGTAATACGATCATCCTTATCAATTAAGACTGGAGGCCCGGTACAATTGCTCCCGTTTCCAGATGTCGCAGTTGAAATGCTTTGCTTTTTCCGTACAGACATTTTCGACGTTAGCTTTAATATAGTACATTTTATTTATATTGGATTCAGATAAAAATGTAAAAGTTTTTTAAACTTACACGCAGTATCCTGTCCAAATAAGCACTCCTACATGGATTTAGAACATTCGCCATTATTCCATTCAAAAGAAAATGTTTGTAAACAACGTCAATTTAAATTCAGTACAGATGAGACAAAACGAGTAAATACAAGTATATACTCGATACTTTTGTGCGTTAGTAATATTGGTATCGATACTTTTCAACCAAGTACTGAGTAGGCCCTGATCCAACTACACAAGATCTAAAAAGATGAAGCAAAAGAAAAAAGTAATTTTCTGGTTGACGTTTGTAATTTCGGCATCATGTTATTTTCTTTGAAAAGTAAACAAAGAATATGAAGACGAAGCATAAAGAAAAACATGCAAGCAATTTTGGTGCACATGTTTGTGCTAACCAATTTATTATTTTTGTACGTGTTTTAATTACATTTGCACAAAAAATTTATGAAAATCGCTTAAAAATCACTGAAATAAATCACCGACAAAATACACATAAAGAAAGAAGCAAAACAGAAATAGCAAACTTCAAAATTACGAACGTCACACACTTTTCTCAATACCTATTACAAATCGCTGCTTCTCAACCGGTCAGATCTGTTCTAATTGGTTCATGAGTAGTTCCTGATCCAAATACACCAATCTAATTGGTCTAATTGGTTCATGTGAGTAGGCATCGAAAAAAGCTTTGTTTCTTAACAGATAATTATCACAAATGATCACTAATTTCTTCTGGAAAGCGTTTCTTTTGTGTGATGGAAACTAACACATTCTCATTTATCTTACTAACACATTTGCAAATTTTGCGTTGGTTAAAAAGAGACCAATATATAAGGCCATAAGTTGGAGGAAGACGGAAGATCACATGTACACAACTGTTTACATCAGATTTTTCACACTGCCCTTTAGAATGTGATAGAATGCAGGGTTATTTATCGGGTCTTATTAAAACGAAAATGCCTGGAGTTACTGTATGTTTCTTCCTGAGCTTGGTAAATTGGTTATAGAAATAAAAAGTAAGCAAGTCAGTAAGTAAAGGCTCTCTAAGGCTGAGTTTTGTCGTCAAAAGTAAGAATGTAATACAATGTTCTGACCGACAACGAAAACACTTTGAAAACGAGTTTTGGAATTGTGGGCTGAAGGCTGTTCACACCGGCTGTTAGTGTTTTCGTTGACATTTCTTACATCCTCTCATTGCAGTTTTGCTACACAAAAACAAAACCAACATGCTTTTCCTTAATTTTCTTTTCATTAGCAACCTCTCACTTTCATTCTTATTTTACTTTTGTCAGCTAATTAACAATAAATCCGAAATGGCGTATTAAAAATGATAAAGTATGACTTCCACTTCGATAAATAATCGAAAAAACTAGTGCAGACACCGATTGGAATGAGTGGAACGTGAGATTTCAAGTGGTTTTCATTGACGAAAACACAAGTTTTAGGTCGAAAACCAGTTTTAGCAACGAAAACATGTTTTCGATGTCGGTCAGAACATGGTATAATAGAGAGCGAATACGTTCCACTTTTGGATCGTAAATGTCTTCTTCTTTGTGCACGAAACAGACCGGACTTTTTTTCCGGGCACAAACGTGCATAAGGGCAATTTGAAATAACTGCTGCTGTTGTTTAAATCCGAAAGGAAATTTTATAAAAACAAAAGTGGAAAATATCACAGAATTTTCCGAAAATGTAGGTATTTAGTAGTTTTATTAGCCATATAAGATAAATACACGTAAAATCATTGTTTAGAGCTGATATGCGGATTCCGGGCACGAAATGTGGTTTTTTGCTTTCTCACGCTCTGGGCACTTTTGTGCAAAAAAAGTGTACAGCAAAAAAAAAAACGAGTATTCAAGTCATTCAAATCGTTTATACCATGTAAGTAAATACATTCATTNTAAATACATTCATTATTTTACCTTTCGAAACTTATTAGAGAAAATCGACTCTACCGTTAGTATTAGCTTTTTTTTAACGGAAAATCTGCAAAAAAAACTGCTTAGAGTAGCTTTATTTCTTCTATGACTATGGGGTATAATAAGCTGTTAATGGAGATCAACANATTGAAAACGAGTTTTGGAATTGTGGGCTGAAGGCTGAACTTTCGCATTGGCTTTGGCGTTGGCGTTGGTTTGACAGAACGCACGTTAAAAGAATGCTNCGGATTCCGGGCACGAAATGTGGTTTTTTGCTTTCTCACGCTCTGGGCACTTTTGTGCAAAAAAAGTGTACAGCAAAAAAAAAAACGAGNAAAGGCTCTCTAAGGCTGAGTTTTGTCGTCAAAAGTAAGAATGTAATACAATGTTCTGACCGACAACGAAAACACTTTGAAAACGAGTTTTGGAATTGTGGGCTGAAGGCTGTTCACACCGGCTGTTAGTGTTTTCGTTGACATTTCTTACATCCTCTCATTGCAGTTTTGCTACACAAAAACAAAACCAACATGCTTTTCCTTAATTTTCTTTTCATTAGCAACCTCTCACTTTCATTCTTATTTTACTTTTGTCAGCTAATTAACAATAAATCCGAAATGGCGTATTAAAAATGATAAAGTATGACTTCCACTTCGATAAATAATCGAAAAAACTAGTGCAGACACCGATTGGAATGAGTGGAACGTGAGATTTCAAGTGGTTTTCATTGACGAAAACACAAGTTTTAGGTCGAAAACCAGTTTTAGCAACGAAAACATGTTTTCGATGTCGGTCAGAACATGGTATAATAGAGAGCGAATACGTTCCACTTTTGGATCGTAAATGTCTTCTTCTTTGTGCACGAAACAGACCGGACTTTTTTTCCGGGCACAAACGTGCGTAAGGGCAATTTGAAATAACTGCTGCTGTTGTTTAAATCCGAAAGGAAATTTTATAAAAACAAAAGTGGAAAATATCACAGAATTTTCCGAAAATGTAGGTATTTAGTAGTTTTATTAGCCATATAAGATAAATACACGTAAAATCATTGTTTAGAGCTGATATGCGGATTCCGGGCACGAAATGTGGTTTTTTGCTTTCTCACGCTCTGGGCACTTTTGTGCAAAAAAAGTGTACAGCAAAAAAAAAAACGAGTATTCAAGTCATTCAAATCGTTTATACCATGTAAGTAAATACATTCATTATTTTACCTTTCGAATCTTATTAGAGAAAATCGACTCTACCGTTAGTATTAGCCTTTTTTTAACGGAAAATCTGCAAAAAAAAACTGCTTAGAGTAGCTTTATTTCTTCTATGACTATGGGGTATAATAAGCTGTTAATGGAGATCAACATTTTCTATCAAAAATGGTTTTTCTCTTAAAATAATAACCTATTGATGAAGGATATATTAAAAAGCCGCAATGTGCATATTTTGCATTTAGTTTGAAAAAAATTTGCAATTAAAAAAGTACTAAGTAATCATTAAATAAATAATAAATTTAACACAAATAAATTGGGGGAAACGCTAAGCTCCAAAAGCGGTGCATTAATTCATGCTACTTCTTGACATTTATTCGGAAAATGTTTGACATAATAAAAGAGCTGAAATCAGTCGAAATCTGGCCAGAGGTGTAATTTTTAAGTGCCTTTGAAAAGTAAATACTAAAAGCACTTTTAAACACGTAAGAAAAATGTAATTTATGAAGGAATTGTCAAAATGTGTATATAGAATTTAAATCAAAGAAAAGGGGCATAAGTCGCATGATTTTTTGGAAAAGTTTCAAAATAAGCCTATTTTTAAAAAGCCGTTGTCAGGGGGCATCGATCTCCAAAAAGTGTCAATTTGACACTTTAGTCGCACAACGGTAACACTGGCTGGCACATTTTTGACCCTTGTGAGCGAGTAAATTATTTTTACTCTCTAATTACCGGAGCAGCCCGGAAAGTGTGGGGAACGAAGCTAATACAAACCAAAACCCGAGTCAAGGGAATACTAAAATAGAATTCGCAAAAGTCGGGTCAGAAAAATAACTATGTGTAAACTCTTGACATCGGTAGTGATGTGATGTTAAATGTTTCAATTGGGCTATCTTCTCCAATAATTAAAGTATTCGGTATCGACCCTTTTATATCCGTTTTGACAATCCACACGATTTTCCATTCATATGCGGAGCAACTCTGGGTTCAAGTGAAAAGTGTGGAATAGCTCGTATAGAAGTTGTAAAATTGGTATTGGCGGGTGAAAACTGCAAACTGCATTGAATTTCTGGTCAATTTGCCAGACATAAATTGTAAAATAATCAAATAAAAGAAGTATTGCCGCGTTATTGTGTTTATAAGTGCCAGCAGTAGTGGAAAAGTGCCGGAGATAAACAGATTATTGCTTTGAAAATTTGCGTTATATATGAAGTGCTGGTAAATTTTTGTCAAAAGCGCCGACACCGTCGCCACACCACTGACGCAGCGAATAGAAAATAAGCGGGTGTGCATCTTTATATATTTCAGTGAAGTTAATTTGGACTATTTTCTAAAATGCCCATCTGCAAACGCGATGGCTTTGACAATATGCCATCTCGTAGCCGAGACGAGACTTTTCATGACAACGACGAGGTGTTCTTTTGTGAAGTTACAAAGGAAATCTTTCGCGACTATGAGTAAGTAACTTGGAACTATTTTTATTTTGCTTATTAAGGTAAGGCAAGGAATTAACACATTTTCTTCATGTACATATCACAAAATTTTTTTTTTTCCAAAGCAATTTGTCATGGGCTTTTCGTAAAACTATGCTTNAAAATTTTTTTTTTCCAAAGCAATTTGTCATGGGCTTTTCGTAAAACTATGCTTTAAGAAAGAAGGAATTAAAAGGTTGAGGATAAAAGCAGTGCAAAGCGTAAACTGAAAATGTAATCAAAAAGTCTAGCCAGCTGCTTCGGAAAGCGGTTGGCGGGAACATATTGGTGAACAACGCACTCCTGTAGAGTTGCCATATATAAGCATAAATGATCAATTATGGACGTTTTTATTCATTAATTCCGGATCTAGAACATGGTACTAATCCATGAACCAAAAATACAAGATCCCGTAAGAACGCGACGTTGTATTTGTAACTGGTTTTGAAAAAAAGTTTGCGGAAGCGGGTTCGTCAGCTGAGCGTTTGTTTACATCACAAGCACCACTATTTTACACTTTTATTCAAATAAAGAAGAGTTAATTCAATATGACAACACATTTTAAAGCATTTTGTTGCATCATTTTACCTAAATTGTGCGTTTAAAGTGGCTGACAATAGTTTTGGCTAATTTTGGTTTTTGTTGTTTTCTTTGCTTTGTTTACTTTTCGCTCGTTTTCCAGTGAAACAAGATGGCGTAGAACCCGCTAAAAAATCGACTTTTTAACCGACTTCCAAAAAAGGAGGAGGTTATCAGTTCGTCGGAATCTTTTTTTTTTTTTTTTAATGTATGTTACCGCATAACTTTGCACCACGTCAACCGATTTCAATAATTCTTGCAACGGAAAGGTAGTGTCTCAGAGGTGGTCCCATACTAATTTGGTTTAGATCCGATCATTGGATCATGAAATATATAGATATATATATATTTTTTTTTAAGTCGGTTTTTTTTTTTTCTAAAAATTACTTGTTTCACTCTCTTGTTCTTACGTGATCTTGTGTCTTTCGTTCATGGTACTAATCCATGAACCAAAAATACAAGATCACGCGGGCAGGAGAGTAGCCCGTTAGAATCGCATTTAGGGAAAATTTTAACGATTTTGACAATAGCCGTTTGTTTACATTTCTTCATTGTTTACAATTTGGTCGTGGCTCTTTACTGCAATTTTCTTCTTTTTCGCCTGTGACAACGTGTGTACACATAAGATAAAGAATAATTTAACACAACGGCATGATTTATAGAAGAATTTGCATAATAAAAATGATTGTCCATGCGTTCAACAATTTTGCGGTTTTCTCCGTTCTCTTCGTTGTTTACTTCTTACAACAAAGATGGCGTCGAGATTTCGGCAGCTAGAAAATAACTTTTTTCGTTCTTTCCTTCCCGCGTGATCTTGTGTCTTTCGTTCATGGTACTAATTACAGGTATGTCTTCCCAGAGAGTTTTGGTTCACATCCATGGTACAATAATTACAGGTATTGTGTTCCCAGAGAGCGCGTATTCCGATCTGCCTTATCTAAAAAACATCATTGTTGCCCACACTAAAAGGTTTACTGCTAGGGAAAAGGGATATTTTCATACCCCATATACCATATCGTCGCCTGGGTAAAAGATTGTCGTAAACGCCATTTTGACGATTTTTAGTTCCAGATGCTGTTATATACTTTGAAATAAGTTCTTTTGATTGGTGTTATCAGTTTTTAGATATCGCCTTTAGTTTCCGAGATATTGACTAAAATTTTTTCGATAATTTTGTAAAAATTTGGTTAGTGATGCAGTCATATTAAACTAATCAATATCGGTGTTCTCCATTTTTGTATATCTCCTTTAGTTTCCGAGTTATTCAGTAAAAGGTGTCGTTAATTTAGTAGAAATTTTGATCACATTTTGTCGTATTTCATACAAATAGGCTGCCAAATTGTGTACAAATGGCGCATACGACAAAATATTACTAAAGAAAATTCTTCATAAACTCAAAACTAATTAACAGTAAACATTAAAATTTAATTTGTCTGTTCCTTTGAACTTCGGACTAAAACCTGNAGGCTGCCAAATTGTGTACAAATGGCGCATACGACAAAATATTACTAAAGAAAATTCTTCATAAACTCAAAACTAATTAACAGTAAACATTAAAATTTAATTTGTCTGTTCCTTTGAACTTCGGACTAAAACCTGTGGAACTGTC
>NW_016158567.1:19101-70679 GCF_001687245.7 Rhagoletis zephyria | reverse complement strand
TCGGGTCCAGAGGTTGCTTGATGAACCTCTGGACTTCGTCCGCCAGTTCTTAAAGATGCCTCTTGACGTGCCTGGGCTAAGGCTCTTCTGCTAGGAGTTACCTGTTTGGGTGGCCATATCTGTGGCTCCCAACCAGGAAATGCTTGCAGAGCATTATGTTATGCGTGGTATCCTCGTGCAGGTGGGGTTGCGGCGACATCAAGAGGCATCTTGTCGCTGTCCTAAGTGCCGTGTTCTGGCAAGTCTGAAGCGTCATCCACTGCGTCCTACTAGTCCCCGGTGACCACACAGGCGCAACGTAGTTCAGAACCGGCCGGCCAATTTTGTAGGGGAGAGGGTTAGGCTCCTTGCAGTGAAGAAGGGAGCAAGCTCGGCGAGATAACCGTTTACATTTGAGCGCAAGTCATCAATTCCATTCCCGGACGCTATAATCGAGCAATCGTTAAGATAAGAGACAAGCGAGACTATCTCTGGTGGTTGAGGGAGCTTTGAAATGTAAAAGTTAAACAGTAATGGGGAAAGGACACTACCCGTGGAACCCCCTGTTTTGTCTTCCTCGGTTTGCTCGATTTGTCTCTAAAAGTTACTGACAAGTGATGACCACTCAGATAATTCGCCGACCACGGTTGAGTCCCTGTGGGAGAGACGAGGCCCCTATGTCTTCCAGTAGCGTTTAATGTCTGACAGTGTCGAATGCCTTAGACAGGTTCAGCGCTACTAGAATGGTTCTCACAGGGGCGCTTTCGGTATAGGCCACGATTTATCTGGGTATTTATGGCGTTAAGTGCTGTTGTTGTGCTATGCTTCGCTGGGGTCAGGTGGTTTGTAAAATACGGAAGTTATCGGACGATAAGACCCTCCTTTGTTGGCTGGTTTCCCCGGTTTGAGCAGTGGGACCACTCCCCCATCTTCCATACGTGGACGGACACACAGGGATTCTAGCATGCAAAACTTACTTGCAACGGCTGCACTTGTTGTAAAACGCTACTTTTTGAATACAAATTATGAATAACTCCGATACCCTGCAAATAAATATGTAAATTATTGTTGTAATTTAAAATATTTCCATTATTTATAATTTTTTTGCCATACTTCAATTTGCCCAATAAGAAAATGAATTTCCACGAAACAATCGATGAAAATATCGGCAGTGTTGCTTGTTGAACTTTTTATACGAAGACAATATTGCACCTTGCATTTTAGTAGTAGTTTCTACAAATCAAAAAAGAAGGCAACACAGGCTAGGGCAGAATGCGGAAGCGAGACAACTGCCAGGTTATCCAACCTTGTATTATTGAATCTTGCAAGCGATGGCTAATTTCCTGTTCGTTTACTTTTTTGCTTTTTCCCTGCAAAAATCGCGACTACTCCATGCATGCATGTAAAGAGAACTCCCGAAGGACCAAGGAGTACTCCAAAATTAACCACAATTCATATAAAAAATATGGTCCAATTAACATTGCGATGTCCTAGGGCAGGACCACATACTCCATCTCTGCATTACATCAGAGTAGCACAAAACTACTCCCAACATACTCAGATGCTTTTTTTGAAATTAATAAAAACCAAAAACAAAAATTTTAAATTAAATCTCTGACGACAATCGAACCCGAACATGCCGGGAGCTAAGAACTAACAGCTAGCATCTCTCCACGTTCAGCTACAGCCAGATATGCAAATGTACTTTCAAATGCTTAACTTCAATCACATTTCGTTAAAACACGAGCAGTGATCGGGTAACAATAAGCTGGTGCAGAGAGACGAGTTGGTCCGCTACAGCATGACAGAGGAGCACTTTTGTAAGTACTCCAATATACCACAAATAGACTACATGGTCCAACGATTTTTGCAGGGTTCTTCTCTTTAGGAGAGTTTTCGCTTACGCTCTTGATTTTGATTGTTGGTTGGCTAATTTTGTTATGGAACGCAACTATGGCCTTTTTGAGTTATTTATTGCAAATTTTTTTATTAATGCTAGTATGCAACGAAAAAGTGAATAAATTTAATAAGCACAACGTTTGTTGAGTTTATTTTTCGTTAATTGGCTATTAATCTCCAGTTTGTTTACTTTAGTGTGTGCTGACTGTGGTTGTCATATAACATTTTTCGTTTCGACCATAATTTACCCTAAAATATACCAAAATAGATTACAATGCAGCATGCTGAAATGTTTTTTTTGCTGAAGTTGTCAGTTTCAGTAGGTTGATTGTTGAAAGCATCTTTCTATTAAATTTTTGTGGATCAATGATGGGTGTTTGGAGGAGATACTGTTGTTTTTGAATGTGTCACCATGCGATATCATAAATAATTATGAGAAAAATAACTTATTCATTCCGATATAGTTAATTTGTATTTTGAAAAGATTTTTCTTATCAAAAACTATTCAATTGTATAAAATTCAAAATCGGGGGAAAATGTACCAAGCAGAAAATAAATAGCCAAATAAACCATAAGTCGCAACTGTGCGCTCTTGTACTTCTGTGGATATTTTGTCTCTTTGAGAGCGAATGCTGCTAAATTTTCAGATTTTTATTTATTTTTTGTTGGATAATTATTTCTGAAGAATACGAGTACACAGCTATTGTTTAGTTTAGCTTGGGGGCATAAACAATCATTTTTCATAAGTAATAAGCATTCTTTAAAGTCATAAAACTGTAAAATATAAATAAAATAGGCTTAGGTTTTAAACTGCATACCTACTTTATTTAACTGTCGGCACTGTGACATACGTAATTATAATGTTGTGCTTGGGTTCGTGCAGCTCCAACTGTATTAGTTGAGGGTTAACTTATCGCTGTAAAATTGCCTATTGCTGACGAATATTTTCTTAACATTTTTTCAGGGACTATTTCCGTCATGTAATGGTGATAAATTCTACTGTTTGGCAGTGCGAAGCAACTGGCCGCGACAATCTCACCTACGCAGAGGCATTACGAAGTGAACGACGCGCGCGTAAGAAAATGGAACTTTTTAAATATTGTCTTCGAGCACCTGTACTGTTAGTAATTGAAAACTCTAAGCAATCCTCATTGAACACTCTGTGTGTGATCTTATGCAAGTTTTTGCGCAAACGCTTTTTTATTAATGAAGAAGTAATGGCCTGTCACAAGTCGTCTACTTATTATCCCTACACTGTTATAGGCATTATTCCATATACTAAAGCACCTCCAGCCAACGGCGTATACGAGGAAACTGAGAAACTTCAATACAAATTGCGCCGAAAAGGAAGCAATGAAGCAGAAGTAATTGTTCCTTTTGAAAAAATACGACGTCAGCGGCAGGACTTTACTACAGAAAACTTACAGATGTTCGTGAAAGATAATGTAACACGTATAGATGGTATATTACGGCCAAAACCAGAGTCTTATAAAAAATATGTGACAGGTGATAAGATTCATTTCGAAAATATTTTCATAGGAAAAATGCCTCATTTCACACCCGCAAAAATTAAACGTCCACCGCAAGACTCTGGTAATAAGAAACAATCGACACTGAATAAATACTTTACCAAAGATGGAGAATCAGAAAGCAGTGGCAAATTGAGTGAACAAGAGGCAGCTAGACAAGAGAAAAAACGTGCTGATGAGGAAGCCAGAATGCTTGAGAAACTCAAGCGTATTGCTGAACAGGAACGGCAAAAAGTTGAGAAACGCGCCAAGTTAATTGAGCGCGTGGAAGCAGAATGCACTGCACTGCTTACAAAGACTGATGACTTGGAGCGCACAGACCAGCGTTTACTGCCCATATATAAAGCCGTCAAAACATATATACCAACCAAGCTCGTTGGAGATGCCTTCATGATTCGAGAATTCATGCATTGCTTCCCAACCATATTGTCAGGCATCGAAGTTTTTCGCGGCAATTTAAGTTTTTATGATATGTGCCGCGCTTTTAGTTTACGCGAAGTGGCTGGACCACTATCCGACATCATTTTAATATTTCTGGGTACAGTTTTTGATTTGCAGAAGGAAGAAGAGGAAGATTGTAGCGTTGAGTATGTGCTTTTGCGGCCAGAGATGCGAAAACGTGAACCTTTGATAACTATGTCCGAGGCTGCTCGTGCCCATTCCTACGCAAAACGACATTTCTCTTTTAAAATAAATGAGTTGCCGATCGATTCTTTGACGCTGGGGGAAGTTTTGCGTTTACATCTGCTATCGTCTGGATCTTTGGTGAAAGAACGAGCTGAGAAATGGAGAATTAAATATAGAAATGGTTATTCATCGTCGGAGGATCCCGGACTTGCGCTGCGCATGAGGCACCCGCACATTTTGCGTGCACTAAAGATGTACACTCTCTACCAGTTACCATTTATTGACATTATGCGTATTGTACGTTGCTTGATGGCTCAAATACTCACTTACTCAAGCCCAATAAACCTTATTGAAGAACGTATGGAGCAGGTGTCAATAAGTCGGACAGAGTTGCGAGTATTAAGCACCATGGAGAATATGCGTTTGGCGAATGTTCAAACGCAAAAGCGAACTCTAACTAATGAGTTCCACCAACAATGCATGACAGATGAGGTAAAGAGTAACGAAGAGAAAAAAAAACAACTAGAGGATAAATTGAATAAAAAAATTGCAGAATTACTGGCACAATCAGAACGGGAGCGTAGAAAGTTCGAACAGCAATTACAAGGTTTTAATTCATCAATATTCAACTTTCTGGTTTACCTTGGCATGGATCGTGCATACCGTAAATATTACGTTTTAGAATCAATGCCAGGCGTTTTTGTTGAGCATACGCCAGATAACCTTGACACTTGTTTAAGTGAACCTCCCCAAAACGCTTTGGTGGAAAATGCCTTACTCTCAAATATTGAAAACTTGCCAAGAACCCGAAAAGACTTACGTGCGTATTTATTAAAAATGTATACTAATGAAGACAAGCAGGCAGCAAAGGCCGAAAAGGCAAAAAGGGCATCGAAAAGTACAGGGCCTATTGCCGCGACACAAGAACACAAGGAAGATAAAGAAAACCATCTAGTAAATGGTATCGNCATTTATAAAAACTTTACATCACAAAAACAAAAACATCGATTTAATAGTTTTCCAAATATCTCAAAAACGGGGCGAGGAAAAAATTAAAAAAAAAATCACACATACACATATCAAAATTCTCTATGTAAAGAGATATTTAAATAAAATTTTCATGAAAAATTTTTCGCGTATATATTTTTTGATACAAAAAATTAGTTTTTGAAAATATGCCATTTCAAAAAAGATTAAAGAAAATCACAATGTTAGCTCTAAGTATTTCGCAATATTTAAGTATAGTATTATGGAGTGCACTCTACAATAATTTGAGTTATGAATTTTGAATTTGAGTAAAATGAGTACATTACAAATTTACAAATGTTTAAAAAATTTTGTGAATTTTTTTGAGTATACAGTTTTGTAGTCCATTAAATTATAGTATGACAAAGTGCGATTGCAAAACTGGCGTTAATTTTTTTTTGCAAAAAGCCGTCAGCATAAAAAAATACTAAAAATCAACGCAATTTTGCAGTAGCTTAAAACTTGCACTTTATCATACTAACATTTTTAGGGCCACAAGACTCACAAAAAAAAAATTGTAATGTACTGATTTTACTCAACATATGTAGATGTTAAAAAAATTCATAACTCAAATTATTGTAGGGAGCACCCCACAATACTATACTTAAATATTGCGCAATACTCAGAGCTACCATTGTGATTTTTTTCAATTGTTTTTAGATGGAATATTTTCAAAACAATTTTTTTTTATCAAAAAATTTGTATGTGAAAAATTTTTCAAGAAAATAAAATTTTATATATCTCTTTTCATAGAGAATTTTGACGTGTGTATGTGAGATTTTATCAATTTTCATCCTCGCCCCGTTGCCGGGATATATGGAAAACTATTAAATCGATTTGTTTTTGTTTTTGTGCTGTAAAGTTTTTAAAAACGTATTAATCAAGCTCAAATTTCATATTTATTTATTATTTATGTTTATGCATCAACCCCAAAAATTTAAAACCAATCAAACACATGAAGTGTGAACCCCCTCCGTTTTGGTAAGCAAAATAAAAATTAAACCAGCTGATAGTCAACGAGCACAAAAAATTTTGAACATATGTATTTTCACTTCGCGCTGCAGATTAACGATCTATGTGGCATGCTTCGTGCATGTTCATACATTTCATCCTATATGTCAAAGCGAACCTATCATGCAAAGCGAAGCAAGCGTTTTATTGGCAAGGCCTTAAGTGTTTGGTTGACCTTTTTCTCCAAATTGTGGTGTGGTGTAATAACTAGGGGTCGGAAGCTCAGGCACTTAAAATTCAATAAAAATGCGCCGCAAACAAATAAAATATGCAATTAAAAATATTTTCCTAATGTTTTATTGCCAGTACAAAAATTAATAACACATGTATTTTAACAAGAAAATAACGAAAACAATTCACTTCAAAATACAATACATATTTATGTATCAAATTAGTTTATAAATAAGCAGTCAGATACAATCTTGTGTTGATCAGAGATATAGGCCAGCTCTCTCCTACAGTCTTTCACTAGTTGAGATCTAATAGAGGTAGAAGAGAGTATCTCAATGGCCGCTTGGCTATCCGAAAAAATATTCAGATGAATATTTAGGAAGAAATTATTGGGATTGTTTTTGCAAGAGATTTCGTACTAAATTTAAATGGTTGTAAATCAAAAAAAGCAAAAGTATGCAAAAACCATATGCATTTATTGGAAACTTTGTGATTCGGGAAGATAATTTAACCATTTCGATTTGAACATGCCCAATAAAAACATGCATTTGCATGAGATTCCGAGCCCTAGTAATAACCTACACAAACCACGTGATCAAAATCTCCCATGCTTGAGTTATAGTGGCCTCGTTCGGGGTGGATCACTGCTTTCAAGTTTCTAAAAGTGCTTCACTTTTTAATTCCACTCTCCTGGCGTCCTTTGCACAATTTTCCTCTATACTTTGCTTACGTTTTTTTTTGGCCGCTCAATTTTAGATCTGTTCGTTTAAAAACAGATTTTCGAACATGTTAAATGGTTTAACGGGGTTAATTCTATTGCGAACAGTTTGTGATTTAAACATATTTAAAATTTAGTAATCTCAATTTAATTATAACGCAGGTGTTTCTTCATTTAAATGTTCTGCACGATTGCATTCTTTGGGCTCGTTCAACTAACAAATCTCTCTGTCAAGTATGCCGTCGGGGCAGTGATCCAGACAAAATGTTGCTATGCGATGAATGTAATGGTGGCACTCACATGTTCTGCATGAAACCCAAAATGAAGACCGTGCCCGAGGGTAATTGGTACTGCGCTCGGTGTGTCAAACGTTTGGGCTTACGTAATGAAAATGAGGAAAAAAATAGTAAAACTTCATCGCAAAAACGAAAACGTACATTCAATATTGACGATAATATAGATGATGGTATGGTGAATGGCTCTAAAGATGGTGAGCGTGTACGTAGTACCGGACGCCGTAGTAATAAGCGCTTGCAATCAAATGAAATCGAAGAGGCACTGGATAATTACAACGACGAGGCTACGCACGACAGTGATGAAGAAGCAAATGGTGAATCTGAAGATGCAAATAATGACAGCGGTAACTCGGGCGACGATGGTGAAGGAGGTAGTGATAAAGACGAAGATGCTGAAGATGAGGCTGAGGTTGATGCAAGGAAAAAGTCTGAGGATGGATCAGAGCAAGAGGAGTAAGTGCTTATTGCTAACTTTATTTCGAAAATATTTATAGTGAAATAGTGCAACGAGATGAGGAATTTTCTCTTGAAAATGCCCAGAGAATTTGTTTGTAACTTTTCCGTAATGGGTATCAATAACAAAAAAAATATTTTTTACTTGGTGATTTGCAGCGAAAATGCACACTATCCAATTCCTATGTAGAATTGCTCGCTGATTCCGAAAATCGAGTTAATTTTTTTTCTATGGATACATTTTTAGCTTAAAATAGGTGTTCTAGTAAAAACATTGTATGGGAGAAAAATATGTCACATCCGTTATCAGATTCGATACTACCGGTGCGGTAGAAAAATTTACGATGTGTCATCAATACAAATACTGCGGTATATGGGAGTACTAAAACAGATGCGGTTTACCGGTGTGACACGGATCGTTTAAAAATCCTGTCGCAGCAAGCACAATTGATCGCACGATATGAGTGACTTGTTAAAATGGAATTAAATTCAACTCGTCAATTGTTACCCCATATTTAGAGTCCGATATCGGATATGAGTGACTTGTTAAAATGGAATTAAATTCAACTCGTCAATTGTTACCCCATATTTAGAGTCCGATATCGGATATGAGTGACTTGTTAAAATGGAATTAAATTCAACTCGTCAATTGTTACCCCATATTTAGAGTCCGACGTCACAAAATTGAGCATCGGCATCAGCAAAAAAAAAGTTACTGAAATTAACGGGATTTTATAGCAGCTTAAAACTTACACTTAATTATACTAGAATTAAATGGTCTACAAAACTGCATACCAAAATTCCGATTAAAAAGTTTGAAATTTTGGTGAAAATAAGCAGAATTTTTCTAATTTTTGTACAAAGTTTGAAATCTGAATTTATATGGTGTTTGTTGTATACCAGCTAGACTTTTATTAAAAAAATAATAAACATTAAATAAACAAAATACAAATGCCAAATGCCAAAACCGGTCAAAATATCGCAATTCTTTTATTTTGTGGACCACTAAATGTATGTGCATACATACCTAGCATACACATACATAAATTCGTATGCATTGAGTTCAAGAGTGTATTTTAGCACAGAACGGAATGAAATTTTATGTTCCTAAATATTTTTTGCTTAGCACCATATAAAAAAGGGTTTTATGTAATGTACATAAATTTGATATATGTCCATACATATATTTTTACATATACATACATATACATTGGGGTGCCCATCGAGAATGCTTTCTTTGGAAATATTAAGACCCTACCCCCTAATTTTATTCGTTTTTATGAGAAATATCATTGCCTATTTTTATAGATTTTTTAAAGGTCATTTAGAGGTCGATTTAGGTCAGAAAATAGGATTTAAAATGGTATATAATAATCTATTGTCGGACTAGGCTTGTTGGGATTTTTTATCGGGTAAATTAAAAAAAGACCCATATATACATATGTATATTAATTTTTTAAATTTTACCATCGATAATTTCATAATTTCAAAATATGG
The DNA here is from genome assembly GCF_001687245.7 of Rhagoletis zephyria. Classification (NCBI taxonomy): domain Eukaryota; kingdom Metazoa; phylum Arthropoda; class Insecta; order Diptera; family Tephritidae; genus Rhagoletis; species Rhagoletis zephyria. The sequence goes on along the minus strand of NW_016158567.1, from coordinate 61,473 downwards.
AGATCTATCTAAAATTAAATCTATTTTCAAATAAAGTGATACCTCATTTATTGCAATCGCATAAAAATTGCCGAATTTAGGCGACTTTTCTTAAATACGGCCTTGAATTTATACATATGTGTGTATGTACCGGAATTTCAGATTTTTTGAGCAGTGTGGCTAAATAGTTCATCAATATTTATTCTTAATTGATGTATACAGGCGCTCTTAAGCAAAAAAAGTGGTTTTTCTAGAATTTTAGGAAAATGGGGGTGGCACCGCCCACTTATATGATAATATCTCCAAAACTACTTGACCGTCTTGAATATTTTTGAAATCGGACAAAACCTAGTCTCCCTAAAATATAGCTAGCTTTGAATTTTTTGAAATTACCATTACGCTAGTGGAGCTCGTGGTTTATGTCCGATTTCAAAAAAATTCCAACGACGCTTAAGAGTCCTAAAAAAATAAGGTTTTCGGAATCAGCGAGCAATTCTACATAGGAATTGGATATGGGCATCAGGTGAACAAAAAAAAAAACAATAGTGTTCCAGTGTTATCTGACATAACAAGTAATCATAATCCTTCGTTGAATCCCAAGCGTCACATATTTTTGTGACGATTTTTTAATTGACTATCGCCACTATGGAAGTTACATTTAAAAAAAACTTGGAGTCCGTTTGCAATTTAAGATTTTATTAATTTCTTTTCTGATTTCAACTTTTTTCTTTCAAATAGAGATGATAATGTTTGTGTTGTCTGCTCATACGATGGAAGCGATTTGATGTGTATACGCTGCAAAGAAACTTTCCATTTAGAGTGCATTAACATGAAGCGAGCCCCTCGTTATAATTTTATATGTTCCAAATGTAAATCGACGAACGGGAATGATAAAAGGTCTCCAAAAAGCGCACGAAGTAATGGCAAACACATATTGGATTCTTCAAACGATGACGATGACGAGGATTCTGAACCATTGGTGAAACGCAAGCGACCGTCACGGTCATCTTTACGCCATTCTGGTTATCAGCAGCAGCCACAGCAACAGAATGGCCTAGACAGCAGTCCACGCGAAGCGGCTAAATCGGCATCACAACGGCGGTCAATTCGTCGAACCGGTGACCATTTACCATTGAACAGTGCCGCATTGTATGAACTTCTCGATGATGTTATGAAACACCAAGATGCTTGGCCGTTCACACGTCCCGTTTCACAGGCTGAAGTACCGGACTATCACAAGATTATAAAAACGCCTATGGACTTAGCAAAGGTGAAGTCAAAGTTAAATATGGGCGCATATCAACTGAATGAGGAAGTAATGAAGGACATACAATTAATCTTTCGAAATTGCGATGAATACAATGTAAAAGGAAACGAAATTTACACGTGAGTAAAGTAAAGTAATTAGCTCGAACTAAAAATGTTAACATTGTCATTTCAGTGCTGGTTGTACGTTGGAAAACTATGTTATAGAGCAATGCAAACGCTTAAATCTACCATTTAAACCCAGCGACATGAATTCTTCGTAATAACTATAAAAAATATTTCATAAAATTACAATTACAAGAGTTGTAACCTCATGAGCTAAATAGGAGTGACTTCAACTGTTTCTTAGTACCGCATAGAAAAAATATTTTGAAAACCAATAACAATCATCGTTACAGTTTTAAATTTGTTGTAAACGCATATTTTGGAAGTTTTTTTTTTAAATACCGTCCGATTATAGTCCACGCACGCACCTATCTATTACTGCTGCACAAATAGGGAATTCGCCAGGTGTTATAAAATATCGTACTTTTTATAGCGGCTAAAAATATATTTTGGTGTACCATGACAACATCAACACCGTTGTGACACCTTGTGAATCATCTTATGGTTAAACATTACATTAAATATGTACTTAATGTAACTTAACGTTTAAAAAAAACAGTTATACATGTTTCGTATATAACAGGTTGGCTTTAAGTTATGTTACGTTAAGTCTACATCTAGGCAGTGTTTTGTTGTTAAAATTTGATTTTAATTATGACAAGAAGTTTGAAGTAAACATTTAGCTCCTAAATTCCAAATATACAGCGCTCTGATTAAGCCGATTTATGGCCCAGTTACTCAATGTTAACACTAACTGCAGATTAAACATCGTTATCGACGTGGTGCACTCCATAACATATAACAGGGTATCAACAACGTCGATGGCGATGTTTAACCTGTAGTAGTAGACATTAAGAAACCGGCGCCAAGAATATAGCTCCGCAACAAGGTATTCAGGCGTTGATTTTCGGCGCTGATGCCATAATATACAACTTGCAGCTGAATAGAGCGCTGAAAGCATAAAAAGCGCATTATGCCTGAAAAGCTTGTTGTGGGGTTGTGCTCTAAAAGCGTTTAGAAAATTTTAAGAAACACATAATGCTTATTTAATGCAGAAATAGCTATTAACTTTGTAAGTTCATGCAAAATCGTATGTTTAAGTCTAGATTAAGTAAAATTTCAAATTAAGAACAAAAAAATAAAATAAACGAAATTGATCACATTATCACAAGCAAGAATATAATAATTATTACTATTACAAATTTGTGTTGTCTGAATTGGAAATTGGGGTTTAAAACAGCGATTCGAGCAAAAATGAACTCTGTGAAGGGAAAATATTGTGTTTGAAAATACCCCTATCCATACGGTGACCAGATTTCTGTGGCCAAAAATCGGGACATTTCTATAGCATCGAATCCGAATATACAATTTTGATTTTGGAACAAAGAGGCTTAATACAGTCTTATTTAAAACAAAAAAAGAGAGAAAAAACAATTAAAAATGCATATTATTTTTTTATGAACATATAACTTACTAGGGCGTATTCTTGTTTTCGTACGAATCGAAAATCATGAAATTTTCCTATCATTTTCTATACAAAATTTTCAAATAATACTATCTAAAAAAACATGTAAATCAAAATTTCAAAATTTGTAGAACATTTATAACAATTCGAAGAATTTGAATAAATGTTCATCACAATTTGAAACATTTTAATCAGATTTTCTAGAATGCTTTTGAGTATGCGATGTTTTGAAGCCCATTAAATTTTAGTATAATAAGGTGCCAGTTGGAAGAAGCTTAGACTTACCGATAATTTTTGGCAATTTTTTTCGCGTTTTTTTTTACATACACAGTACAATTTTTTTGTATGGAGAAAATGAACAACAGCTTCCACAAATATAACTAAATATCAACGGTATGTCCTAGCTACTTAAAATTTCCAATTTGAATCGAATAGGTTACAAAACTGCATACTCAGAATCAAGGTACATTGAACAGGTAGTATCAGTAGAGCAGCTGATTTGATTTATTTTCAAATTATTTGGTCTCGAAAATGTCAAATATTTTTAATTTTTTCTCACAAAAATTCTGAATTGTTAAAATCCATTTGCATGTGAAACCTTTTTCCATACAAAACAAGCGATTGAATAGCAGCTTTTGGAACGTTCGCCCAACTCGGCAGCACGACCGCTGGATGGATCAATGCTTCGAGAAGCAAACAAATTTACTAGGAAAGAAAGTTGCATCAATTTTTATTTTTTCCAATTTCAATTTTTTATTTTTTATAATATTTTGTATTTCACATGGCACGCTTTGATTTAGCAGAAAAAATTTAGAACAGTTTTTGACACTTTCGATACCAGAAGCAACAACAAAATACACGCAAATGTTGTCTTTTGCTCTACTGATACTACCTGTTTAATGTGCCTTGCTCAGAATCATGATACAAAAAAGAAGGTAGTTTCAATAAACAACTTTTTGATTAAAAAGGAGATTTTTGACAATTGCTCAATTGTAAAAAATTCGAAGCACCGTTACCCAATTTAAGTTTTTTGATGGAAGGGATTTTCTATCCTAAATTTGGGACTATAAATAAAATAGTTGTATTAACATTTACCTTTAAAAATAATTAATATCCTATCTTAAAAACGTTAAAATTTTACATTAAATTCGATAACTACTTGCCAAGATCTTTATTTTTACATTAATAAAATTTTAGTGAGCATATTTTAAAATTTGTTTAGTGTCATTATGTCACCTGAATATTTCACAATGTAGCTGGCGACTGTTACAGTTTTCTATGGCATGACTGTCAGAGAAGTGAGTGTTTTCCAATTCTAATATATTTCGACAATATCGTTGTTTCTTTGCGTAAAAATAAATATATTTTACTGTTCAATATTGGAGGGGGTGTGAAACAACATTGATGATTATATTGTTAGTATGAAAACTGGAAACACAATTATCATCTTATTGAGCATTAGACCTCTTCTCTTTCAAAAACAAAAGGGGAAATGTTCGGTTATTTATGCAACGGCTTTGGGGTGGGGATGGAGACGGAGGGGAAATTCATTGAAAAATGGAATAAAATTAGCATTTTGACAGAGAAAATGTAAGTCCAACTCCGGCTACGCTGACCACAGTATTTTTTACAAAAATGTCCATATTTCAAACCGAATTTATTCATAAATTTGTGTCTGAAAATTTGAAATCTTTATTTTAAACTAACGTTTAATTGTTTGACCACACGTGTGGTAAAATTTTTTGCTTTGGGTTCAGCGTTTGGCCACACCTAAGCAAATGCCTTTTCTTAAAATTTCATACCTTGTATTCAATTTGTTCAAATAAATTTAAGTGAAAGATATATTTTAAGAAAAAGCAATTGCTCAGTTTTTATGCATACGGCCCAATAAGCCAACATTATTGTACAAGTAAAATACCTTTTGCTTGTTCAAATTTCGATTCTAAGAACAAAACGTTAGTAAACAAACAAAAATATAATAAAAAAATTTGGAGGATTTTAGATATTGGGTATCGTATCACGAACTTCCACAATCTACTTAATTGTCAGGTTGTTAATATGGCGACGAAAAAGTGACAATGGAACTACCTTCTTTTTTGTATCATGCTCAGAATGTTTCTAAGAACGCTAATGAACCTTTGTCGAATTTTGCTAAAATTTGTACAAAGCTTCAAATTATGACTTACAGTATCGGTCATATCTATAGCACGCCATTTCAAAATGATATTGTGTGCCACTTATGTTTATTTATTTATTTTTAAGAATTTTCAATTAAAATTTAGTTCATTCTCAACAAACCCCATATTACCCAAGTTAACAATTTGTAGAAACTACAAAAAAGTGAACAATTTTCACTAAATTTGAAACTTTTTTCCCGGAAGTGTTAGAATTTTTTTGATACACAGTTTTTTAGTCCCATCAATTTTAGTCTGATAATGTGTAATTTCAAGTGGCTAGAGTTACCGTTAATTTTTTAGAATTTTTTTTGTCGCATTGGCTTCCATATAATGAATAAACTCAATTTATTTGTACTAGTGTTCGCCCAGCGGTTGAAATTCAACCGATAAAATTAAGGATAGTTTATGTAAGTTGAATGAGCTAAAATAACATTAGTTGGAATGGGTTAAGTGGAGGGGAGTTTAGCTTAGTACTTGGTATAACATAACATAACCATAACATAAGAAGAAATAACATAACATATGAAGCATAACACACCACAATATAACATCGCACACTCTTCAGTTGTATTTCCTTTTTATCCCTTTTTTCTCCTCTATCTAAATCTTATTTATTTTGGTTCATTTTATGCCAAATGATGTTGCCTTTGATGCCACATCAAGTGATATCATGTCATGTGGTGAAATTGGGTGTGGTGGAATTGGGTGTAGGAGTTACGGTGTGGTGAATTTAGGTGTGGTGGATTCAGGTGTGGTGAGTTAAGTTATGGTGAGAAAGTTGAGGTGTGGTGAATTAAGGTGTGGTGGATTTGGGTGTGGGGGGTTAACGTGTGGTGAGTTGAGGTGTGGTGAATTAAGGTGTGGTGAATTTAGGTGTGTGGAGTTAAGGTGTGGTGAGTTGAGGTGTGGTGAGAGAGTTGAAGTGTGGTGAATTACGGTGTGGGGGTTAAGTTGTGGTGTCACTTATTCGTCTTCATCTTCATCTTCATCTTCATCTTCATCTTCGTCGTCTTGGTCTTCATTTTTATCTTTTCCTTTATCCTGATCTAAATATGTCCATTCTTTTCTTCATTTACATATTCACCCCCACCATTGTTATTAGGTTAGGTATTTAAATTTTCCTTCCTCTTTGTCTTTATATCTAGGTTTCTTTACTTTTATTTTAATTTCTGTATTTATCACTTTCTTCTTCTCCATACTCAACTTTACCTTCTTCCTTGTTTGAGTCTAATCTATTCATGTACATACATACATACATCTTATTCCTAAACTGCTGCTTAGCACGTTTCTTTAATTCACTATCAATATTAAAGCATACATTTGGGAGGCATTTCCGCCCCAACCATGTACATGTATGGCATTGGTATTGGTGTGACTTTTGAATTGATTTTTTCGCTCTATTTTAAACTAATTTGAAATTTTAAAAATTGCCTGCAAATCAGCATCAAAATACCTTTCTAATGATATATAATTCTTTATACCTTAGAAGTACAGTTTATCCGTAAAAGGGGTGTAAAGGAAACATTATTGCCTATTTATATAATTGATGATGATGATATGATGATATGGGAGAAAACCGCAACACCTTTGGCGAAAAAAATTCTAAAAAATCAACGGTAACTTTTAGCCACTTGAAACTTGCACATTATTAGACTAAAATTGATTGGGCTATAAAACTGTGTATTCAGAAAAATTCAAACACTTCCGAGAAAAAAGTTTGAAATTTAGGTGAAAATTTGTTGCACTTTTTTGTAGTTTTCTACAAATTTTTAAACTTGGGTTTATATGGGTTTTGTTAGCGAAAGAACTGTATTTTAATTGAAAATTCTTAAAAATAAATAAATAAACATAAGTGGCACACAATATCACTTTGAAATGGCGTGCTATAGATATGACCGATACTTACATGTCCTTTGTTAGATAACGAGCCACATTTTCATAAAAAGGAATAAACATTAAATAATCGAAAGGGGAATAGCCAAAGAGCGCTAAAAGGTCTCTTCCCTATTTATATTTTCGCCACTCTATCTACAGCTTAAATTTTTCATATCCACAATTTTTTTGAGGGTTTTAGTATTGTTTTTTATAATTTCATTAAATTTTGTATATATTATTAATTATTAACAAGGATGCTGGCTTTATTTACTGCTCACTTATATTTATTCTATGTCCTTTATGATAACGAAAGTGCTGCCACGTTTGTACGAACAATTGTTTTTAGGCCAGAGTACAGGGGAGTCTTAAGTCTTTTAAAAAATATTCAGCGGGACAATTTTCCCAAAATCGGTACTGTCCCGCCAAAATCGGTACGAATGGTCATTGATTTAATTTTACAACTAATATGAAACATACGTTTTATGTAAGCTCCTATATTTGCACATTAAACGTGTTTGTGCTAAAAATTAATTTTTTATTTAAGTTTTGAATGCTTTAAATAGATTGCTATTGAAGTACTTGAGTTACTGCTGTAAAGTGGCACCGAGACGATCAAATATGTTTATCAACGCTTTAAGTCGGCTTAACGTACACTACACCCATGCTTGATGAAAATCAAAAAATTTTGATATTTGAATTTGCCGACTTTATTTGACCGTCTCGCGTTATGCTTGACAAAAAACAAGCTCACTTGCCTTCTGGTCGTCGTGGTGATTAAATTAAATGCGCGGACAAGAAAAAGAAATTGTTTTACGTTTGATTGAACATTACCAATGCTTACTAGCTTTATGAAAAGCTGTTTGCCTGTTACGTTTTCAACTTTGCGCCGCCTAAATACTTATTTGAGATCAATGGGCCAGCTTCTCAATATTCATCGCAATCTGGATGTTAATGTTGACTCAGTATTAAACAGATTTTTATCTCAAAGTTGGCGAATTGCATTATTGAAGGCAGAATAGGAATGATATCCTTTGTTGACTCACAACATACATACATACATATGTACACATATGTTTAATACATACATATGTATAGAAAGGCCCTATCTCACATCATCGCTGAAATAAACGATGCGGGGGTCTATAATTTGATGAAATGCATGTTAATCAATCAAANCATACATATGTACACATATGTTTAATACATACATATGTATAGAAAGGCCCTATCTCACATCATCGCTGAAATGCAAAAAAGCCGTAACTAACTTAACATTTTTATTGTATAAAACGATGCGGGGGTCTATAATTTGATGAAATGCATGTTAATCAATCAAAAAGGGGAATTTGGATTTTTAGTTACGACATTTTGTATTTCAGCGACCTTTATATTAAATTCCCGCTCAGAGCCAGTTAATGACTCGTTAACGGCATTTAATGAACATTAAAGTTAAGTGAAGAAAAACCATTACTTAACTTTTTAACGAATGATTTTTGCAATTTTTTGTTTGTTTCCAATAAATTTAAATTTCGATACGTTGCTGTAACAGTGGCAATGGCTGAGTGAGCAGAGCACTTTCCTGCCATTCGATAAATCCGAGTTCGAGTCCTAGGGCAGGAAAATTTTCGTTTTCCACCGAGACATATATATGTGATCATAAGTGGGCGGCGCCACGCCCATTTTTCAAAATTTTATGATAACCGTATTTCTTGGTAAAGAATTGTTGCAAACAGCTATTTTGAATAAATTAGCTTTAATATTTACTGATTTATCGAAATTATATTTCTCTAAATTACCGTTATATGGGATGTGGGCGTGGTTATTGTTCGATTTTAAAAAATTTTCAGCCATTTGGTTAAGATATCTCAATTTTTACTCGAGTTATCGTCTGCACAGACGGGCGTACGGACGGGCGGATAGACAGTCATCGCTTAATCGATTTCTATTTTCATTCTGATCATTTATGTATACATTTGTCTATATCTATCTCGATTCGTTTTGTCTGTTACAAGCAACCGTTATACACAAGTGCGCTCGGGTATAACAATTTCTCTGAACATGTTTATTCTACTCTATAAAGAAATGGCGAATTGTTTGCCATTTTTTCGCTATTTACTCGAAATTTTGAGGGTGTACGAATCAAATGGATCTCTGAATCGGATTCAGCGGGTCGAAATGCATGTGGGTAGGTGGGTCTAGTTAAAAACACACATCCCTTTTTTATGCCGGCGCACAGTGTAGAAGCGCAATGAGACCGTAATAAGAATTATAAATTGCTTGATTTCTCTGCAAAATCTCAGCGTATAATGACAAAGTACAAAGCAAAAAAATATTAGAGACTATGTAAGAGCCAGGGATATAGTGAAATATGTGCAAACCACTTTACCCACGATTTTTAAACATTGAAAAGGAAAGCTAAAAGCGACCAAAAAAAGCCCTCCGCAATATGCCTGAAAACTTAAACAGGTCAATCGTATGCAGGGAACGGATTTTATGGAAATTGCCGTTTTTCTGCTAAAGGGATAGAAAATATTCGCTTTCCCCGATTCCATATATATACATTTGATATTGTCTTTTTTATATATTTGCCTTTTTTGCCTTTTCTACCTTAAAAAAAAGTGATAATAGCATTTAAATTTTTTATTTAATATTGGCAGCATTTTTTGGACTAAACTTTTTTGTTTACTTATTCCACCATGTCCCCCCGTAGCTTAACCACGTGGTTATGGCTACTGAGTTGGTTATCCCGATAACCCACTTGATTTAGCGTAGTTTCGCCATATAAAAATGACAGCACTTAACCATTTCACTGAGATGGTTAAAAGCTAACCAACTCGAAACCACGTCGAAAGTCTGATGCAACCCTGTGTTTTCCCGCCATCTGTGGGTCATCAGCGTTAAAATTGAAAAAAAAAAAATCGTTCCCTACCAGTGTTTGACTACAATTAGATTAGATTTACTCCGGTTTTAGAAAAAATTTGAAATCTAGTCCTCTACTCTGCTTGACTTCAAAGCTGTTCCGTTTTTTCACTCTGTTCTGTTCCTTTTAGGCCCATTTTTTGTGTGTTCACCCCCGGTTTCAATAAAAAATTGAAAGTTAAGCAAAGTATCATTGATAAAAAGTAACTTGTTCATAAAAATGAGTTAATACATTTTTTTACGTTATTTTTTGATATATGGACGTAGAGATTGGCGGATGCAGAACTTTACCTAAGTTGTTGAAAAATATATGTAGAACGAAATTTATATAAGTAGAAAAGGGAGTATTCGAGAGAAAGATTTTGCGGAAGATTCACGGACCTTTACGCGTTGGCCATGACGAGTTCCGCTGACGATGGAACAATGAGCTGTATGAGCTTTACAGCGATATAGACATAGTGCAGCGAATTAAAATACAGCGACTCTGCTGGCCTGGCTATGTCATCCCAATGGGCTCCACGCTCCCAGAACGCTGAATTCCAGAACCTGCCCGATTATCTACAAATTGCCTCGCGTACTTATTTTTACATGAATGGAAAATATTTAAGTCATACAATTAATGTCAAAAGCGAAAATAAAAAATGCATATCTGGTACGGAAAATTTGTTTTCGCTCCGATTTTTGAAGCGATTTAGTCCTGAATCAAGTTTTAATAATCCGTTCTGTTCTAAACATTCGTAATGTTTTATAAACCTCAAACCGCAGTGTGGACAGCAATAATTAGTGATGTGGTTAAGTTCGATTTGAGAAATGGCATTATCTGGAATGTATAGAGAACCGCAGCCATTAAAGAATAAATGCCCAGGGGCCAATTCTTTATGCTGAATACTGTCATCATGTCCTGTACATTTCCATAAAATGGAATCAGCACCTTTTCACAATTACGACGTAGCCTCATTATAGAATAAAAACCAAAATTAACTTTTGACGAAACAAAGTTTTCAATTTTATTTTATTGATATAATTACGCTTTCATTAATGTTCAATGGATGTATGTATGTATGTATTATTTAGGCTTGTATATTTTTAGGTATTCACAGAAAATGTCATAAATTTTGAATTGTTCTTATGTAATATGTATTATGTGTAAGTAAATATTCATCAGTTGCTGAAGTATCTACAGCCAAAGTATGGAGTAATTAGCCTTACTTAAACTCGCACGACCTGTGCGTACCTGGAAAAAGTGGACGCTGCTTGCGAACCGCCAATGAAACAAAAAGGCTACTCTTAGCCTAAGAATTTATTGGAGCTTTTTTTAATTTTCGTTTAATCTCTCCGATTCCATTTTATTAATAATTTACCTCAATAGTTTTTATCTCAGTTGCATTTAATCACTCTCATCAGAGTCTTCAGTAAATTTTTTCCGATAATTGCGCCGCACACGTGCCACTTTCTGCTGGAACAGTCCCATTGGTGTATTCGCATTTTCATTATTAAGTGGTAACAAACGATGATTGGCACCGGTTCCACTATTGTTGTTCGGTGTTGGGCGCCCTTCACTGCCGGAGATGCCACTACTGCGATGCCACAGACTAGTTGTGGAATCACTAGAGCTGGGACAGATCGTGCTCACTTGGCTAGGTGTCACGGTGGCACCTATACTGATGCCGCTGTCTGGTGTACGCAGCAACAAAGTGTCATTCTGATCATGCATTCCAAGTATATTTTGCTCAAAGTTCAGTTCGTAATTGTGGTGACTAGCATTGTTATCGCTATTGTTGCCATTGCTAATGCTATTGTGGTGTGCCTTTTGTGAGGATTCAGCTATCTCTGATGCTTCGCCATTTTCAGATATACCATTTCTTTCAAGCGCATCGCGATGAAAGTTGTTGTTGCTATTGGCATCACTGATAATTCTGTTACTGCTAATCGGATAGTCATGGTCATTATGAGCCTCATTGTTATTGTTCTGTTGATTCCATTTGGTATCGACGTCGCGATCAGAGCCCACCTCGGCATCGTGGGCCCGCAAAATTGAAATTCTTCGGCGTTTCAAAGGCGTCGAATAGATGTTTGTGGTGTGCCTATTATCATTGCCACAAGTTTCGCCGTTAGAGCCACTCACAACGTTTTCGTTGGCATCAGGAACTATATCACTGACAAAGCATAAAGACGAGGCTGACGATTCGACAACATCGTCTGGGAAACTGCTGTTTGAAAGTCTGGAATTCGAGTGGCTCGAATAGTTGTCCGAAAGGGCCAAGTGTGCGCGGCGCCGCCGATTTGGGATGATAATGTGACTAATGCTGCTTCCACTACTGTTAATATTATTACTATTGCTGTTGTGATTGACGCTGCTGTCACTAACGGTGCAAACGTTGAATATCGACTCTGCGCCTTCTGTTTGAGGTAGTTGTGTTGCTTCTGCTGCATCAGACACGACACTATTTGTAAGTGGTGTTGTGGAAGATGAGTCGCTGGATAAAATTTGCGCATTTTCGGTGCCAATTTGAAACCTAGAGTTGGAGTGAGTTGGAGACTGCTCACTGGTCACACGTTCTACCCTAAAGCTGATGAGACGTTCTGAATTTATACTTGGCTCGTTGCGATTGCCACGCTCCGTGACGACGGCGTCGTTAATGCGTCGCACACCATTTAACTTTTTTGTCGGTTGTACAGTAGGATCCACCTCGACTTCGACATCGATTTGACCGCGTCGATGTCGCGCTGATGAAGTAGACGATGGTTCATCATCATCCTCGTATTCGTCAGAGTCGATAATGTTCTGTTGATGCTGTCGTAATCGAATGATGTCATCTGAAACGAAGCAATCAGATTGAAATCAAAATATATTCAACGGTAAGTGATAAGAGGGTTAAAATCTGCTTGAAACGATAAATTATGAAGGTTCATTTATTCTTATGTTAGTAAAGTATGGAGCCCTAGCAGAAATGAAGGAAGCGTTTGACGCAAAAATTATATAAGTCCGATTACGAATATAGCGTTTTCCGCCGAGTACCTTTCAAATGTTTGGAATTAATGAAATTAATTGAATAAACAAATATTTACATACATACAAGGCGAATTTATATAAGGTGATAGCAGGAGTACAATAACAAAAACTTACATGTATTTTGTTTTTGCTTTGGCGGCATAAACTGTCAAAATCTGTAAGAGTGTGTGTGGAAATTCAAACAAAATTTTTCAATTTGAAATAAGAAGCCGTGAGGCGAAACACATACACAAAATCAGCTGATCTAGTAACACCACCTTATATAAATTCGCCTTGCATACATACTTCTTTCATTAGTACATCGCAACAAGTTGATTGTTCATTTTTAAATTTAACGAACTTGTTAATTCAAATTAATGTTGAGAAAAATGCAACCGTGTGCCACAGGCAAACATTTTCCCGGCACGAATATGCAACTTCCCCTCCAAGTGAAATGTCAAAATTGTGCTCTATCCTTGCAAGTTTTACTGGGTTTTTGGCCAAACGAACACGATTTGGTAACAATTGGTACCAACTTGTACAAGTTTTTTTGCATAGCGAACAGTCTTATTATAAAGCTTCCATCATTTAAAAAATTCATCATGAAAAACTGCCTACAACTACCCAACAAACACTGTAATAAAAGTTTTCAAACGTTTGAGAAAATCTTATTTCCCAATTTGATTTTCAGCATTGCTTAGTCCCCTTTCAGACACGTCAAGTCTTGAAAGCAGTTTTTTTCGCATTCTCTTTTGTGTTTTCTATTTGCTTCCACACGCGTCAACTTTAATTAAATGCAAGTCCTTGGTTCTTTAAATGGGAAGCAACGAAAAGATCAAAAGAGACAAGAAAACTTGAAACGAATTGACGGTACGGAGGTATCTGTACTCTTCGCCACTCTTCTCACCTCCTTCGCCTACGAACGAGCAGACTTGAAAGCAAGACTTGACGTGTCTGAAAGGGGACTTATCATTTGAAAGTAGCTCGTTTTTTTTGTAAACGAGCGACAAAAGAACGCTCAACTCGGGTAAAATTTCCTTTCAGCTACTCAAGCAACCCTGTTGGTATCTGGTAAGAAACATGTGATTAGTTTAACGGGATTTAGAACCAAATAAAATTATAGTTTAAAAAACTAAAACCTAATTGCCATTCGTACTGTCATCAGGTATGTAACTTGAGAATAGAAATCGCCACATCTTTTAGGCGCATCAATATTATATAGTTAAATGAGGAATTCATGAATTCTGCCGCATAAACGTAGTATGCATAGTTGCCAACTTGGTGCTTTAAGCACTAGATTTAGTGCTTTTTGATCATTAAAACGCAAAAAAAAAAAAATTGTTTAGTGCCTAGTGCCTTTTTTAGTGCTCTTCTTCTGAACTCAAATTTCTCATAGATAGTTAAAACATGAAATAATTTGAAATATTTAAAACTGTAGCAGCACTGAATTTAAAAGAATCTACATTCATTTTTTCGTTTGTTGCGATTAGATTTTTCTTTTTCTAAATATACCAGTTTTAATATGCAGTACCTACTTCGGTATTACTTCGTTAGCATGAGAAAAAGTTTTGTGTATTGATTTATACTTATAAACAGGGAACGGATTTTATGGAAATTGCCTTTTTTTCTGCTAAAGAGATAGAGTATATTCGATTAAGAATGTCCACGATTTAGCTTTCCCTGATTCCATATAAACACATTTGATGTTGCCTTTTTTGTCTTTTCTACCTTTAAATAAGTAATTATAGCATTTACAATTTTTTTTTTTAAGATTAAAAAATATACACATGCCTATGCGGCTTATAGAAGCGCATGGACTCTTGCCAAATTTGTGTTGGGAAAATTCAAAGCCGTTTTCTCAGCTAACGTAGGCTTGGAGACAATAAGGGGTGTGGATAAAATTGTAAAGGGCGAGGAAAACGCCCATATTCCTGATAATATGAACGTTTCTAACGTTCCATATTTAAATTGGGCTCCACTTGTATCAACTTACGTTGAGCGAACATTTAGTACATTCAAGGCTTTTCTTCCCGAAAATCGAATGAAAATGCTGTCAGAAAACTTCAAAATGCATCTTGTGGTTCAATGTTACTACAACTAAACAGATTAAAGTTTTATGAGTTAGAAACTCGAAAGGATAAAATAGTCAAAGATTCAAAGTACAAATTTTTTATATAATGAAACTAGTTCATAGTTTTTCTCTTTTTACTTGTAATATAAACATTTCTAAAATAAATGTATTTTTTGATTGTTCTTCGTATTTTCTGTCCTTTTTTAGTGCCTTATTTTGCTTTTTTGCAATACCTAGTGCCTTTCCTGTCTTTTTCGCTATTTTATTTTGAGTTTTTTGCAATACCTAGTGCCTTTTCCTGCCTTTTTCGCTATTTTATTTTGCCTTTTGCAGCCTATTTCGTTATTCCTAAAAATCCGTTCCCTGCTTATAAATATTATTTATTTTTTTTTTTTACTTTTGTTAAATACAAACTGTTATGAAAAAAGTATCCTCTGGTATAAAAAAAAATTGTGCTTTTAGTACGGTAAAACGGTTTTTTCCCCAAGTTTTGGTGCTTTTTGAAACTCAGAAGTTGGCAACACTAGTAGTATGTTTCAACATGGCATAGAAGTCGAAGTATATCGGTAACAGTGTTGCCGCTTTATTACCACTGAATTCTTAAAACTCAAAAGCAAATCATAATAAAATATGTATATAAAAGGTAAGACAGGGCACTTTCTAAATGATATAAACTTCTTTAACATTAATTATGTACCTTTAAAAAAAAAAAGGATTTTTTATGAAAAAATTTGAAATTTTGCGTTTTTTTAATATTTTTGGCTTAAATATATAAACAAGCATATATTTCAAATAAAAGATAAATTAATTGTCTTTATTTTGACATCCTTATGTCTCGTTCATAAAATGTGGTTCATAAAATATTAATATCGAAAAATTTAATTTTAACCTCTTATATCTTCTTTATTTTTTACTTTCGCCAAATAATCTTGAAATCAATTTAAAAACAAATTCCCAAATCGGACAAAAAAGTTGAAATTTATTTCCACTAAGTGCATTTTTTTAAGAATTTGCATGAACGAAAGACACAAGATCAAGGGAGAAGGAAAGAAAGAAAAAAGTTGAAATCTCGAAGCCATCTTTGGTGTAAGAAGTAAACAACGAAGAGAACGAAGAAAACCGCGTAATTGTTGAGCGCATGAATAATCGATTTTATTAAGCAACGTCTTCTATAAATCATGTCGTTGTGTTAAATTATTCTTTACCTTATGTGTACATACGTTGTCACAAGCGAAAATGAAGAAAATCGCAATAAAAAGCCACCACCTAATTGTAAACAATGAACAAATGGAAACAAACGGCTAATGTCAAAATCGCCATACTTTTATCCTAAATGCGATTATAACGGACTACTCTTCTTCCCGCGTGATCTTGTATTTTTGGTTCATGAAGAATTTGTATATTTTAAATAGAACTGTTAAGCTGGATAAATAAAAATTTCCTTTCTACAAAAACAGTGTGCATGCATCATAGGGAACAAAATGCAAATATTTCAATGAGAGTAACTGGATTTTATTTCGTTTCGCTCCACTCACGTTTGAAAAGAGTTGAGAATTCAGTTGAAAATAAAGAAAAATTACATATTAAAAAGTGCCTTTTAGTTTGAGAACGCTATCAATGGGTATTTGAGAACTAACGTTTAAGATTTGAGAAAAGGACTGATTCTCAAATGCATTTCAAATTGAGATGTGAAAATAAATTTATGGGTAAATATAAATTGATAAGGAGAAAATGTTTAAGCCAACAGATAACAATAAACTCCCCAAACATGGCAAAGATATGAGTCTTTCGATCTTTTTTTTATATATACCAACTACATATGTATACTATATGAATTGATAAAACTTTGATTGCACTTTCCAACAACATTGAAATTTTGACATACGTCTCTATATAAGGCTTGTTTTTTTTCACATTCCGGTCAAATGAGCGTAAGTACGAAGTGCTCTCAAAAAAGTGAATAATCTGCCCAAAACTACGGGAAGGACCCATTTTTGTGCCCGAAACTAAACGTGAAATCGCACAAAATTTTAAATTTAAGATTACAGCGGCAGCGAACACAATAACGTTAAATCAATGTGAACCATGGTACAATAATTACAGGTATTGTCTTCCCAGAGAGCCCATATTCCGATCTGCCTTATTTGAAAAACATCAGTGTTGCCCACATTAAAAGTTTACTGTAAGGGAAAAAGGATATTCCTATATACCATAAACCATATATTGTCACCTAATATGCAAAATAACGAAACAACATCGTCACTGAAATGCAAAAAGTGGTAACTTATAAAAAAATTCAAAATTCAATGATGGATTTCATTGAATTACAATTCCCCACATCGTTTTATGAAAAAAATAAATAAAATAGTTTAGTCACGACTTTTTCCATTTCAGTGACGATGTTGTTAAGTTATTTGGCATTTAAGGTGACGATATGTATATAGATGTATTAAAAAAAACAGAGAACTTATTTAATTTACAGAAGTCGAAAAATAAATATTTGCTTAGTAAACAAATTAAAATTTTTTATTACTCACTTTATTTCAAACATTTTTTCTTTTGTTTTCAAAAAAAGTAAAAAAATAAACATTGAAATGCGTCAAAATGAAAATAAGGGAGCACGAATTTCGATGTGAAGCGAAACTCTCTAGAAAGACAATACCTGTAATCAAGGCGTTTGATTGTCAAAATTTCATATTTTGCTAGTGAGCGAGTGAAAACGAGAGAATGTTTGCATTTTCTGTCGCCCTTTTTCATTCGGAGAAGAATAGCTGAAATTTGACAATGGCTTGCTAAAAGCAAAAACAAAATACAAGTAATTGTTGAATCGATACCACCTTATATATATTCGCCTTGGCTGTAATCATTATAAAAAAAAAAATAGGAAGGTAGAATCGCTGAGAGGAATTTTTCAAATTCTTGACGTTTGCAAGCAGCAACTTAAATTTCAAATTTTACACACAAACTCACACACACATTCTCATTTTTAATCTCAAACAACAACAGCTTTGAACAATTCCTTTTTTTTACTCTCAATTTTATACGATTTTAAAATGTTGGCAAACTTCAAACAAAAATCATGGCCGACGCATTGAGAGAACGGTTTTACCTTACTATGCTTTTATCATGCCTGTAATGATTGTACCATGTTGATATACAAAATTCTCCAGCAGCAAAAGTTCTGAGAATTTAGCAGCATTCGCTCTCAAAGAGACGAATAATAATAATATAATTGAAGCTTAGTATATATTATTACAAAAATAAGCTTTGATGTGCAACTTGTTTAAACATCCAAATCTCCATAATTGTGGACGTGGCCGCCATATCAACGCTTCTGCAGTTGGATCATTACAACCAGCAAGGATAAACGACGAATATCCAGGTGATTGCCAGAAACATGAATGTGAAAAAGTGAAAATTTTGGGAAATCAACTTTGAAAGTACGAGACTTAACTCTACATTTATGCAATTCAAATTGTAAAAAATGTGATTTCCGTGTATGCATGGTATTCTGGGTTTTAGTATAACATAGAACATCCAAAGGTTAATCAAGTCAACCTAATAACTCAAAACTGATACATTTGCACATTCATGCTTCTGGCATAAGGGTGACGATATGCCATTTGTATACCAAACAAAAAAAACAAAGAATCCCAAAAGCGGAATCATTACAAGTATTTTCTATATGTAACTACTTAGTTAAAGGTAAAGCGAATTCACATAAGGTGATAGCGATAGTACAAAAAAATTCATATATTTCGTTTTTGCTGAAAATATGTTGAGATAGGACGCATTAGAATCGGCGGCTGAGAAAGGGGGTTTTTGATCTGAATTCTGAAACGGGGCGTTATTCAACCAAGTTCTTGAAAATTTTTTTGACATAGGGCGTTTTCGGACTGGCTATCAAGATAGATCGATTTTCCACTTAGCCGCAAAGTTATAGCCGGTCAAAGTTTTTCGATTTAAAAAAAAAACAAAAAGTTTTTCAAACCCTGGGAGTGCCCCTGAAAATTGGTTTAAAATTTTGAAATTTTCGTGGATGCCTTTATTTTGTACACAATAAACGTGATAAAATTATAAATTCCATACAAATAGCACACAAATTTATATATAATTTTACCACGTTTATCGACTGTTTGTGTTACACGGGCCTACTTAGGCCCAGTAGGTTGACTTAGCGCCTCCCAGAGTGAGAGTATTTGTCCAATGAATTGCTAATTTCATTGTGAAAACTTCTACCACAATGATTTGATCCGCCGTCTTTTCATTGTTTGCGCCGCAGAGGTAAATAATTTGAATGGCATGTAAACAAACGATTGTGATTTTAGTAATTTAACTGATTTATTGCACACGCCATCTACGTATTTCTAGCAGTGTGTCCATTTTGTGAGTAATTCCTCAAAACGTGAGGAATTTCAGGTGCGCTAGAGTATTTTTTGAGGAATATGCTCTCAATATATTTGCAGATAACAAATGCAACCATATTTTACACAACACAGTTGTTAAATCGCTCTGCAAATTTTTGAACAGAAAGCTTGCCGAAGTTTTATAAAGAGCGAAATACAAAACACAAGCGAGATGTCAAACATTCTTCAAACCGTTTCGCATTTCGCCATACACCATGCAAACATGACTCGTTCAAGCAAAGAATTTTAGTTTTCTTCCGGTTCACAATGTAAACAACGTAAACAGCTTTAAGCAAAGGGATAATACGCTTGGTTTGTCAAGCCGCTTGTGTGGTGTTTTTCGCTCTTAAGAACATCTGCATTTGCTGCTAAATATTCAAAATGCTATCGATATTTTTTTCATTCCATCGTTATATTTTCAACTTATTTCGAACTTGCAAAAACTCGATAACGAATGGAGAGAACACGCTTTGTTCGATCATAAAATATTCATATTGATTCTTCATTAGATCCAGAAAGTTATAGGAAACAAGTTTTTGAATTAAAAGATTTTTCAGGTTCATATAAGTTTCCCAATTAAAAAAAATTATATCTGCATTACGAATATAGCCCTTTTCTAATGCTTCAGTAGAACGTACATTTAGTAGTTTAAAAAAAGTGTAGGACTGACTTGAGGACCAGATTGAGCACTGATATAGTTGCAGCAATATTATATACAAATAGGCACGGTGATACTCCCCAAGAACAAATGTGCCAATTGAATTGGAGAATGTAATTAATTTTTATACTAAGTACCTGTAAATAGTATGTAGTACACAATACTCATATCTATCTGTATAAGAAAATTTTGAGTAATTTGTTTGGATTTTGAGGATTTTTCATTTGTTTTGAGGAATTTGGTAATTGTTTTGTGGCAACACTGATTTCTAGCCTTTCTATTAGCTGGTTCTGTCCGCATATTAGGCATTTCGAAAATACTTCAGAGAGTTCTTATTCTAAAAGTACCTAATTAAAATTCTTGAGAGGCTTTAACTTCAAGCCTATACATACATATATGCATATGTAACTATGTACACAAAAACGTTAACTGAAAAATAATCATAACATTTATCTAAGTGGACGACAGGTGTTATAGCATTCACTTGAACTAAACTATTATTAATTCACATCAAAAGCAAGTGCATGTTCATAAATAAGTACCTTAAAAGTATGTATTATCTAGCCAAGTACTACTACCCATATACATATGTACATATGCACATTAGACTGCATCACCAAAAAAAGTTGCGGTTTTTCCGCCGGGATTACCAAATCTATTATATACTATATCCACCCAAATATTGCGGAAAAATATTACGATTTACGTGAGCTGGACCGATTTGAAAAGACCACCAAAAATGGAGTTTTTTAGGTATAAAAGTAGTTTCTTAAAGGAAAAAAGTACCGACTTTTTTTGCATGCAGAGTGATGCAGTCTAATATACATATGTACATATGTATATATGGATATTAGTTTGCAAACGAAAGTGAAATTTCTACGATAACACAATTAGTATTGCTGGTAGACCGACCTGTCCGGGTGTCTATACACGGATTTTATTAACGAACAACCTACTCAGAGCACACATGTTTGTTTGTTTACATAGCAATAGAACTAAATAAAAAGAAACATGTCCGAGTGGCGGACTAAATGTCCACCATATTTTGCCATTATAAAAGGATCGAAGGAATCAACATCTAGACAGTGCAACTGGTAACTTATTCGCGTTATTTAGTGCAATAATTCAAATTTGCAGCCATAATAATGGTTTATTACTTTTTATTGCTGATTCCAATGTGTTCCACCATGGCAAACGCTCAGCAACAGTGGAATTTTCGAACGATTTCCAAAACAGCAAACATAGAGGTAAATTTTAAAGAGATGGGCGAAGAACTACAGAGATGCACCTAGCAATTACGTTATCTGAACGTGTTATTGCGCGTAAAATATTTGGAAAGCGAGGTTGCTAATCCCTACGTGCGATGGTTTCTTCACCGCAGTCAATTGCCAGTGATTATCACCGCCTACGATCACACACGCTCAATGGAGGAGAACTCATGGCCAAAATTTCAGATGGAGCGAGATAGTTTTGTAATTGTAACCGATTCACAACGGCTGAGCGATGTCGCAACGCATTTTGTGCAAAGGGCGGGTGTATTTTTCTTCGTAATTTCCGATGCTCAATTACCGAAAGATGTCACAGAGTTTCGTAATGTTTTAATCTCCATATGGATTAAATACAGAGCTTACAAGAATTTCCTACTAACAAGTGAAGGTATATTTTATTTCGATCCTTTCGATTATGATGTCACATATCACGGTTATGGAAAAATTGTTCCAAACAAGAATACTGAACCCTTGGAAAGGGCCCTCTTTCGCGACATGCACGGTTATCCTCTGCGTGTACAAATTTTTAAATCAGTCTATGCCCGTCCATTCATAAACATGAGCAATCCTTCAATAAAAGATGTTTACGGAGTAGATGGCAGAGTGGCCGAACTGTTGCAGCAACGAATGAATTTTACGATGGTCTTACAAGAGCCGGATCCTAACTATTTTGGGTAAGTGGGTAGTAGTATTAGTATTCCAGAATTTTTTACACATAAAAAAAAAACAAGTAATTTTTAGAAAAAAAAACCGCCTTCACCTCTCATATAAAATATATATATATATATATCTCATGATCCACTGGTCGGATCTTAACGGTAACATACATAAAAAAAAAATAAAAATAAAAATATTCCTCCTCCTTTTTTAGAAGTCGGTTAAAAACTAAAAGCAGAATTTAGAGGTATGGGCAGCAATAGGGAAGAAGGAATTTCTTTCTTTGTTAGATGGAGCTGTGGTTGGGCCGAATTAGGTTTCTTTTAATTCAACCAAATAAATTAGTGTAACAAATTCTTTTTAACCGACTTTCAAAAAAGGAGGAGGTTATCAGTTCGTCGGAATATTTTTATTTATATTTTTTGTTATGTATGTTACCGCATAACTTTGGACCACGTCAACCGATTTCGATAATTCTTTTTGCATCGGAAAGGTAGTGTCCCATACTAATCTGGTTATATATATATATATATATATATATATATATATATATATATATATATTTGTGCTAAAAATTACTTGTTTTTAATTATTATTTCGTATGTCCTTTCTTCACACAGAGTCCCTAAGTGCATAAAGCTGTTTTGAACTGCTGTGTAGTTCTGTGTCTCTAAGTGTGTAGTTCTGTGTCAGTTTGGAAAAAATTCCACACGCCATGCATCACTAAAAAAAATACGTATGTACATATGCATGTAAATAATTTGAGAATTTGAAAGTATCAGATATAGATATGTACATATTTCAAAGCCCATTTTCGTTACTTTTTTGACCGCACCTTAACTAAGCCTACTTAGAGAGCCAATATACTGTGTAATCGTCATTTAATTAAATTAATTTTTTCCTCGTCCTCAGTGAACGCACAAGGGATGGCAAATATAATGGAGCGATCGGTTCAATTATCGAGGATAAGATCGACTTGTGTCTGACAGGCTTCTTTATCAAAGATTACTTGGTTGCAGAGTACATGGACTTTACGGCCGCGGTTTATGATGATAAGTTATGCATTTACGTGCCAAAAGCTCAACGCATTCCGCAATCGATACTACCGCTCTTTTCCGTACACTTCGGTGTTTGGTTGAGCTTTCTTTTGGCCGCATTCGTGTGCTGTTTTATTTGGTGTCTTATTCGTCGTATAAATCTATTTCTGAACATTCGGAAATGTAGCGACACACCACTGGATCCAAGCCAGTGGTGGCAATACGTCGGAATTTATGTTGATACATGGGTCCTTTGGGTGCGTGTTAATATTGTGCGGTATCCACCATTCAACTCGGAACGGGTTTTTATAGCATCGCTATGCTTAGCGAGCGTTATTTTTGGTGCTATTTTCGAATCCAGTTTAGCTACAGTGTTCATACACCCTTTGTATTATAATGATATCAATACACTACAGGAATTAGACGAAAGCAATCTGAAAATTATATATAAGTACTCATCAATGGCTGATGACTTATTCTTCAGTAATACATCTCTATTATATGCAAGACTTAATAAAAAATTGGTGCATCTTCAGAATTTAAACGCTGACGTAATGTTGGATATTGCAAAAAATGGCGGGAAGGCCAGCGTCACACGCCTTACCTCAATAATGTTAGAATCTTTGCAGTTTATTCTAGCAAAACAAGTTCATGTTATACCTGAATGTCCAAAATTGTATACCATTTCCTATGTCATTCCAAAAGATGCACCGTGGGAAAAGGCCATCAACGATTTACTACTACAATTCTGTTCGTCTGGATTAATCACCAAATGGATTAATGATATGAAAACCGAGGTCGATATTGAAGTAATGACCAATGGCATGAATTTTGAGAAAAGCAATGTATTCAAAGTGCTTACAGTTACTGATTTACAGTTAGCATTCTATGTGGTGTTGTTGGGCAACTCGCTGGCTGCAATGTCACTCGTCGTAGAGCTCTGCCTACAGGGTTCGAGAACACATCTGCATTCAACGGTCAAGAAAAATATAATGTTCAGATCGTCTTTGTCGGTATAATAAGAACGATTGTACAGGGTGGCGACCAATAACTGTCGCCCAGTTTTTTTTTTATTAAAGGGTCCTTTTTTGGTTTTTGCGAATAAAGTAGTTTATTATTAATTTGGTACATTTTTTACTTTAATTTTATTAATTAGTTTTAAAATTGTAATCCCTATTTTCATTTGCTAGCAGTGTAATCTTTTGGAGATAAGTAAATACGGCATGCATACCTTTTTCAGGTGTAATTTTCTTAAACACTGTATTAAAAAAGACAAAAAAAGAAAAACTATAGAGGGTTGTTCGAATGAATGGCCGTCCTATTCACCAGTACCGAGTTTATTCGATTGCCTTATATTGGACAAAAGAGGGAGTATAAAGGACTCAGAATGGAGGAAATTAGTCTATGGTTACAGAAGATATGGAATAAATTAAGCGATGAAGACTTGCGCATTCTCTGCGCTTGCGATTTTCTCTGAAAGTGTCTAACGCTGCTAAACCGAAATGAAGATTAAAATTTAAAACTAATTAATGAAATTGAAGTAAAATATGTACAAAATTAACAATAAAATACATTTTTCGCAAATCTTTATGTAAAGAAAACCTGGGCGTCAGTTATCTATCGCCAGCCTGTATATGCATTTCAAATTAGACTAGCATTTTAATAAACGAAGTTTTGAATTTTTTGAAGATGTGGTAAAACTGTATTTTAATTAGGGCTGATGATTTCACCCGGGTAATGAGCTACCCGGGTAGCCCGGGTACCCGGGTATTTTATTACCCGGGTAGACCGGGTACCCGGGCAGTATGGTAATTACCCGGGTACCCGGGCACCCGAAAAAATCTGGAGAGGTGAAAATTAAACGCATTTACGATTATATAACGCAAACGAACGTACATAGGGAAAATCTATAAGAATCTTCCATACCATATGGGGAAATATTATAATATACAACACATACATTGCACTTGACAAATCCGTCATTCATCACACAAGCGTACTTCCAAACCCAGCTTGTTTTAGGCATGTCTAAAATATTAATATTTACGAAGTTGGTAATGCACGTACAGATATCGGATCGGTAACAAATAAAATTATTGAGACACACCCACCTGCGAATCTAAACGATGACCGACAGTTGAGGCAATTTTTGTGTTGGAATGAAAAAAATTTTAAAATTTCTTCCACAATTATTTCACAACAATACGTTCATCAACCTACTTCTCGTATTAAGGAAACTTCATTAAATAATTGTGATTTTAAAAGCTTTAAATATTATGAGAAAAGAAACTATAATTTGAACAAGCTGATACAATAAAAGTACAAAATCTTTAGGTGAATGAATAGCATAAGGCTTTGTTACCTTACTTTTTGTACCAGAAGTGGCCTACCACAGGGTTTAGTTCTTATATAATTCCCAATGAGAACGTTCTCGTCAGTTTTGTTCTCATTTTGGTTTTGGTTTTGACGCGTTCTTGGGAACAAAACTACGACAATGGCATTTAGTTTCGATCATACATTTCGTTCTCAGTCCCTGTTTTAAAATATTAATATTTAATATTCTTTAAAATATACATACATACATACATATGTACACATGCATGTATGTATATGCATTTACAAAAATTAGAAGTTTGAATTTAAGTACAGAAACTAATGTTTTAATTTACTTTTCTTGTCTCCGTCTACTCAGGCAAGCGGTTAGGTGTACATAGTCGCGTACACTCTAGACATAAAAAAATAATTATAAAAAAAAATTTTCTCACTGAAAAAATATTTATCCTCACCAAAAAGATTATACAAGAAGCTTTATGTCGCATTACCCGGGTGTTTTCGTTTAACCGGCACCAACATATGTATATTACCCGGGTACCCGGGCAAATCGGGTAATACCCGGGTAATCGGGTACCCGGGTATCATCAGCCCTAATTTTAATCATCCATCTCTTACCGCATAAAATCATATTTCTACTTCAAAACGATATAGCCCAGGTGTAGGAGGGCTTGGCTTCATTAGGGGTTTCCAATTGGTGTCAGTTGGCACAGTTGAGAAACGGTTGGTATGCTTTATCGGACTGCCGTTTCAATTCACTGTATGCGCGTAATTATACTGGGTGGCGCCGAATGAGCTATATGGTTTGAATTCTTTATAACAGCTTTTTTTTTACTCTATGCCAACGGGATCCACGCCTGGAAATGACCTGCCAGCAGCGTTGCCGAATGCTTTTGCTGAAAAATCGTCATTTTACCTTGAAAAAATCGCAATTTCGGCCAAAAAAACCTCAAACCAACATTCGAAATGAAATCATGGCCATTACACCCGAAATTCTGCGAAAAGTTATGCAAAAAAATTTGCTAAAAAGAGCACGTATGGGCGAAGCGGAAAATGGGCATCACTTATAGGATATCATTTTTCAAAGCTAATTGCAAAAAATTTCCCAATAATATACTGTATTAAAAAAAAATTATAATAATCGCATAAATAAAAAAGTTATAAACCATTTAAACCATATAGCTCATTCGGCGCCACCCTGTATAATAAAATATGATATTCTTATGAAGGCGGATTCATCGTTCTAGTTTTGAACTAAAGTTGAAGTTGAGTTATTAACTCAAAAGCGTTCAGACCTTTGCTCTCCCAGAGAGAGAAACACAAAACCATGGTAAAAAAAAGTTCTAAACTAGAACGATGAATCCGCCTTTAGAGTTGGGGTTGTGTTAATTTTGAGGACCCTTAGCTAGTTTCCTGCTACCTCCATACGGTAGATGTTTTGAATTTGAAGCCAAAAGTATAAACTGCGCCTACAATCAGTATAGCGATCGTTTTCAGGCTGAAAAGTAAGTACTCTTTATACCTTCATATACATACATGCGTATGTAAATATTAAAAAAACATATATTTGCCCATGTCATGGACAATTGTACTTTAAAGTATGACAAAATTGAAATACAAGGCAAACGGGAAGAAAATAAGGACGGTCGTATGGAGGTTAGTTCCGATCCCTCCCCTGAGGAGATCTCCTTAGATGAAGTGTGTGGAGACTGTGCTGCTGTTTCTGACCTCCTGGATGAGCGCCGCCTGGCGTGGGCAATCAATTCGTTCGAACCCTTTAAATCCCCAGGACCTGATGGCATCATACCTGCGCAGCTGCAAAAGGCGGCGGAGGTGTCGTGCCTTTGGTTGGACCCAATCTACGCGAGCTGCGTTAGATACGAGTACATTCCCAGGGGTTGGAGGGTCGTCAAAGTGGTGTTCATCCCGAAGGCCGGAAGGAGCTCTCATGTTGCCCCCAAGGACTTTAGGCCAATCAGCCTTTCATCGTTTCTGCTGAAGACGCTGGAGAGGCTGGTTGATATGCACATAAGGAGCATGATTCCTCGGGATCGCCTGTCTAGAGCTCAGCATGCTTACTGTAAAGGACAGTCAGTCGATACTGCTCTGCATACAATTTTGAGGTGTATAGAGGAAGCCTTCACTCACAAGGGCTTTGCCGTAGGAGCCTTCCTAGATATCGAGGGGGCTTTTAATAATGTCCTGCCGGACGCAATAGTTAAGTCGCTAGATAAGCTTGGGGTTGAGGTCAGTCTCATTAGGCTCATCGAAAGCTTGCTGCGTGACAGAACTGTCATGGCCGTCTGGGTCAGCGCCTGCTTGTCTCGCATGGTGAGCAGGGGCACTCCGCAGGGAGGGGTTCCCTCACCCCTTCTCTGGGTCGTCGTGGTGAATGAGCTGCTAGTGGAGCTGGAGAAACACGGCTATCGGGTAATTGCCTATGCAGACGATGTGGCGCTCCTAGTTAGAGGTAAGTACCTGAACACTCTGTATGAACTGACCCAACGGTACCTTAACATAGTTACTAACTGGGAGGCAAAAAGTGGTCTTGCCGTAAGCCCCAGTAAGACAGAGCTGGTCGTATTCACAAAAAAATATAAAATCCCCGCCGCTGCTCTTCCTTCGGTTGGAGGTCTGCGCTTACAGCTGTCTGGCAGGGTCAAGTACTTGGGCTTGATCCAGGACAGGAAGTTGTCGTTGGTACCAAACATCGAGGAAAGGGCAAGAAAGGCATCAGTGGCCTTATATTGCAGTAGGGGAGCTATTGTTAAGAGATGGGGCATCTCCCCTAAAGTTGTCTATTGGCTATACGAGACCGTAGTCAAGCCAATTATGTTCTATGGGGCCCTAGTCTGGTGGAACTCACTGGAAAGGTCTATACTAGCTAGGCAGCTAGAGCGCCTACAACGGGCTGCTTTAATTGGTATTAGTGGGCCACAGCGAACCGACCCCACATTAACCATGAACGCAATGCGAAACGTAGCGCCTGTCGACGCTGCAGGCAGAGTTGTCGCGGCGCGAACGACTATTAGGGAAACCGATTGGTTGACCAACTTAAGGACTGGACACTCTGGAGTTCTAGGAGGTTTCGACTTTATCCCCGATCGCACAGATTACTGCACCACCGTTACGGCTCCTAGGAGCTTCTTCTCTGTCCACTTTCCCTCAAGGGACGAGTGGGCCGGGCGGGACTTCTGGAGGAGGGGTGCGGTGAACTTCTTTACGAATGGATCGAAACTGGATGGCAGGGTTGGTGGAGGGGTCTTCTGTCGAAAGCTTTCCATCAGCACTAAGTTCAGGCTCTCGGACTTCTGCAGTGTATTCCAGGTGGAAGTTGCTGCTATCAAGGAGGCGGTGGATTCACTGCTAAGGAGCGTTATAACCGTCAGGGAAGTGAGCGTATATTCTGCTATCAGGGCTTTGAGTTCGTTAGAGGTGCGCTCAAACCTGGTAAGGAATGACATTGGGGGGAACTGCGTGGCTAACGAGCTGGCCAGGGAAGGAACCCGTGAAACGTTACTACCGAATAAAGAGCGGCTGGGGGTACCATTGATCGCTTGCGGTTCGCTCTTGGATAATTGGGCCTCATGTCAGCTCAGCGAACGCTGGGCGATTACCATGACATGCGCGATCGCAAGGTCCTTTTGGCCGAGGGTGGACCGGGGGCGATCCTGGGCACTCATCACACTCACAAAGCCACAGCTATCACTTCCGGTGGGGGTTTTAACGGGTCACTGTCCTATCGGTATCCACACAGCGCCCAGCGTTTGTCGAGGCTAAGGTTGAAGTACTTTGGCTCTCACTTTCTAAACAGCCCCGAGGAGCTCTGGGGCATTGAGATCAGCCGTATTAGTAAATACATAATCGGCTCGGAGGGTTTTAACGATAAAGTTTAGGGGGCCTTTCCAAATTGTGGTATCACAACGGACAATCTTACATTGTCTAAGTGAGCTCCGGTTACACGGGGCTGCCACCTTACCTAACCTAACCTAACCTAGGCCGTCATCAGCAGTAATTTTGAGCAAAACTCCTTTCCGCGTTGGTGGTCTTCGGCCGCTCCAGAAAAAATAACCTCATCAGTCGTATTTTTGCGCAAAATCAACCTCCAATTTACAAAAAAAACTGCATATTTCAAACCGAAATATTTATTTTAGAATAAAGCTTAATCCTTTGGCTAGACGTACATGTTGAAATTTTTTGATTCGGGTCACGCGTTTAGACACGATAACTCAAAAGAATTGTACAAATAACCGAACCGTACTTGAACTGTAAGCAAACATTTTATAAAATGAAACTGCAGTAGTTTTCATCTTATCTGGATAATTCTTGTCGCAAATACATAGTTTCGTGCTTAAATTTACGTATATATATATGTTTTAGCAGGATTGAAAATAAAGTTTTTGCTTTTCCGAGGATAGAGTACGTAATACGATCTAATGCAGTTTGATGACAAAATATTTTTAAACCTCTAAACGATATACCGTTATCCGATGTATCCGTTATTATAAAGATGTGGTTATCAGAAAATTCCGAGAATCCAAAAATTGGTTCCGTTACAAGTTGCAGGGCATCATTTTAACTCAACCTCCTCCCTCTTCCACGGATAACGGTACATCGTTTAGAGGTTTAAAAATATTTTGCCATCAAACTGCATTAGTTCGAATTACGTACTCTATCCTCGGAAAAGCAAAAACCTTTATTTTCAAACCTTTGCACAGGTGTATCGAATTCTCGCAGTTTGGAAATAATTTTTTGGCAATAATTTTCTTTAATATTTTCATCCAACCTCACTGACCTCTCATTTTTTTTTACTTTTTGAAGAAACAAAATTTTTGCTGCTACTGAATCAGGTAGCATGATTTTAGTTAAGTGTCATAAAGTTGTTAAAAGTCAAGTGGTCGGCAACAACAACGAATGCCAATAAATGAAACTACCTTCTATTTTTGTATCATGATCTAACATAAAGCGAAAAAATCAATTCAAAAGTGACACCAATACCAATAGCATACATGTACATGGTTGGGGCGGAAATGCCTCCTTAATGTATGTATTATAGAAACGTGCTAAACAGCAGTTTAGGAATAAAATGTATGTACATGAAATTTATTTTATTTTTATTATTACCTTTACTTTTATCCAGATCTTTATCTTAATCCANCTTTAATATTGATGCTGAATTATAGAAACGTGCTAAACAGCAGTTTAGGAATAAAATGTATGTACATGAAATAGATTAAGGGCCGGTTTATTTTTATTATTACCTTTACTTTTATCCAGATCTTTATCTTAATCCACATATTCATATTGTTAAAAATTAGTGCAATGATCATCGATGAGTATACTTTTTTCTAACAGTCTATAACCTTTTTTTATTCATTTAGCTTACTTTAAAAAAAGTGACATTCTGGAAAATATTTTACAAAAATGCAAAAATAAGGAAAAAATTAATTTTTGAAGAGCATGATAGCAGTTTCGTATTCTGCACAAATTTTCGGGTCAATAAACTATTTCCAAGGATAAATTTATCAATCTTAAAGAAATATTAGATACAAAATACAAAATACCTCCCATGTACACTTTGTTTGGAAATGACCCATGTACCCATGTGACCCATGTTTTTCCTTGTGTGAGTACACATAATTTACACAAATTTTCCTTGTAAGTCGCCGTAAAATAAAAAGTACCTTTAAAAGAGGCAATAAGAATTTCCTAAGACAGTTCAAAATGGCGGACTAGAGCGAGACGTTGACAACAAATCTTAAGCGATTTCTATCATTCTTTCTTAAAATTTTTTAAGTAGTTCTGGGCGTTTTGAATAGTTGATGCTTGTAGGGTATTTTAGCTGTATGTTTTTATACTTGTTATAGTTCTTGGAGTTTAATTTATTGTTCGTTGATTTTGATGGTTGTCAAAAAGAAAATTTTTGATTATTTATAAATAAACTTTCAATGTTAAAACATTAAAATATTTGTACTTTAAAATAAACTTAAATATAAATATATATCCTACAATGCTACACTAATCAATTTGCAAATATTTGTAATGACAAGTAATTTTTAGCAAAAAAACAGCCGACTTAAAAAATAGATATACATCCATATGTATTTCATGATCCAATGATCGGATCTAAACCAGATTAGCAAGGACCACTACCTTTCCGGTGCAAAAAGAATTATCGAATTCGGTTGACGTTTTCGAAAGTGATTCGGTAACATACATATAAAAAAAAAAAAATATTCCGACGAACTGATAACCTCCTCCTTGTTTGGAAGTCGGTTAAAAATATAAAACAACGAAATAATTGATTTCATGAGTTAATTGTTAAAAAAGAAAATTATTGTAACAAAAAATAATTATTTCTAACAATTGTTGTTGTTTTTGCATGAGAATGTGTGAATATTTACCTACAAAGGGGCCAAATTTCATCCCGCTATCTCTAATAGCTTAGGAGAAATCAGTTTTTAAATTTTGTCATACAAAAACATACATACATATATACATTTTTTCAAAACATTTACATAGTTTATGCAAGGATAAGAATTATAAGTACTTTTCAATTACATACTTTTTCTTTCTAAAAATCCGTGACTTTTCCATGATGAGTTGATATGGCCTCACTCTCATGCAACAGCGGCCCATAATATTAGGATTTGCCTAATATGTATTTGCTACAATAACAATAGTGGAATTCGCGCTTCTGTGTATTTCTATATCATTCGTAAGTGTAACTGGACGAGCGAGTGGCTGTTGTAGCATGTGTGCTTGATCTACCGCTAGCAACAACAAATTACACGCTAATGCAGTTACAATTACACAAAACACAACGAATAGACAGAAGAGCGAATTCCCCTAATGTAAGATATTCAATCGTGTAGAAAACTAAATTGATACTATCGAACTATACATAGGCGGCAAGAGAACCGCCCACCTGTGCCTACAATGTCCATTCTTTTACCCAAATGTTGTGAATAACATATGATTATAGAGCCTAGAGCCGTGATTCCCAAAGTGGTCCAGGTGGACCCCCAGGGGTCTACGTTGGCGCGAAAAAAATATAGGGGTCCACGAAAATTTGTCTGGTTTCGATAGTAAAGAACCAAAATGGTTGCGTGAAAGCCTCTATATTTAACTTTAACTGTTTTGAGTGGTGTATAGTGCTCTTGCCGCACTGCTGCACTTACCGTCACTTTGTGTTTTCATACGTGGGAAAGCCTTAATAAAGGCCACCTGCAGACTAAAATGAAAACGGATGTTGGTATAACACTGAGTGGGGCGCGGCGGAAGAGATTCTATAATGTTGAATTCCCTCAGACCAGCCATTCCCCATTCCACAACCAGTTTTTGCACACCCACTTTCGGCCATCGAAGCAACCGTCAGAAACTGGGTGAATACTTCGCTCAGCAATGACTGGGAGGCATCGAGGGGATGCAGGTGGGCAAAACCCATGTCGCCATCAATCTCAGACGGTCTATCTAGTTTTTTGCTCTCACTGAGCAGACGGAACTGCAGACAAATTGTTGGACTGCTGACTGGTCACTTCACGTGGTATACAAACACCTGACTGTGGCGTAAATGACTACTTGCTTGGTGTTTATCATTAATTTGCCAGTTTTTGAATTAAAAGTTTGGCATAAAAAGAGAGAGATAGTACTTTGATGGCTTTACGGGCTCTGTTTTTTAAAACTTGCAAGTGTGTAATCACATTATTTTAATAAATAGAACACAAGAAAATATTTTATTTTTATTTGCGCCACTCCGAATTTAGTTTTGGAACTCACCCGCCATGCAAATTTACATCGTTAGATCTAATCTTCACATTTTTTGATGAGCTTTGGGAATATGTTAGAAATGAGCAGCAGCTGTGGACCCCAGAAACCAATAAAGTTCTGAAACGGGTCTAAGAGAAAAAAGTTTGGGAACCTCTGGCCTAAAGCAAGACACTCGCTAATTGCCTGTCTGATAAGAGCTATGCAGCTACATACAAATATATTGGAGAACTGCATATTTTAGTCCTCCGAAAATAGCTAACACCTCACACATATTGTCCTATAAAGGCAAATAAAGATCCTGTCAATTAGGTGTCAACAACATAAAGTTTATTTGTTTGCAAAAGTACTCTCGTACAAATGTTGGTATCAAAGGCGGAGTTCTAGGTAATAGAGCACACAACTATGTGTGTATTATAAAGTACATACCGTATGTATGCACATATTAGGGTATTCGATTATTCGCATTTTTCCGAAACCGGTTGCCGATTTTAAAATACAAATAGGCCAGTCAAACCGCTTTTATTTTACATAGTTTGTAAACAGTAAACATGCTTATCTTGGTATGAAGTCATGACCAAAAAATACAATAAAACTATTAACAGTAAATATAGCTTTTATTAAGAAAAGAGCAAAGTAAAATAATTACAAAAATTGTTTATATCAAAATTAAAATGAATAAAAATCAGTGAAAAATTCACGTTTGGTATTTTTTTTTAATACTTTATTGCATTTTTCTGACTTTTTTCAGTTTTGAGTAGATCCCTGGTTCAATTTCTGCTTCCAACAATATCAACAGAAGTTTGTTCAAGCAGCTGACGCCCCTCGGCAGACAATGGCAAACCACCGAGTGTACTTCTGCCATAGAAAGCAGAACACGAATACAAAGCGAAGCTCGGCTCGGAAACACGTAGCGGAAAGCGTTTAAGCGATAAGCATTCGTTTATTGGAATCAAATAAAACATACTGTTCATCCCCAAATAACCTAGGTTATAATTTAGAAACTATTTAGGGGCTTCCCTTAAACTGAAAAACTTCGAAAAATCTAAAAGTTTTATTCAAAGGTCAAGATTGGGATGAAATAAAAACAAAACAAACAAAAACGGGTTGCTCGATCAAAAAATCCGGTTTATTCGATATTCGAAAAGTCCAGATTTAAAAAAACCGCCAAAGATTAAAAAAAAAAAAACGGCGGACACCGATTTGGAAAAACCGAGTCAATCACCCTAGTATATACACACTACATATGTACATATTTTCTACAATGTTAATACTTTAGGATAAATACGGCATTTATGCGCGAAAGACAGCTCATTTCAACTTCAGCGAGGACGCACACGAAATGCCGGAAGTTCTAAAACGGTGGTTAGTTATAACTTATTTGGTATTCATCAGGCTAGAACACCATTCAGGCCAGCCGCTTGAATCGCTAAAGCTTTTTAAGCTGCATACAACTCCAGCGAATTTTAACATTGATTTTAGTATTTTTAAACAGCTTTTTGTTGGAGTTGATTATCTAAATTTGCATTTATTCGAAGCAAATTACTTTGATAATGATATCGTACAACAATTTCTGCAGCAATCGTTTTGCCCGCTGCAGGTGAGTCTCGGCCGGGCAGAACCGCAATCTAATCCTTCCACTCAACGACATTGGGCTTTCGTTATGAGTAGCAACGATTTAACGACCAATTTAAATAAATACGCCTCACGTAAGGGTTGGCTGATTAATATTCTGCTGGACCAACCAAATAAATAACAGTTACTAAATTTGGCTCGGCGGCTGTGGATTGAGCGTGGGGCACTACGAATCTACTATATCATTCCGAATGACACAGGCGATTTCGGTGGTGCTGACTGCTTATTTCTAAATCCGTTTCTGAGGAATGGACTATATAATGGGGAAATGATTCATTTGGGCCACACAAGTTTCGAAAGCATTTTCCGTAATCTTCATAAATATCCGCTACGCACCTACATTTTTAATTCGGTTTATTCAAATATTCAAATGTTTGTTAACGAAACGACAAGAAGAATTATCGGTGCGACGGGTGCTGATGGCAAAGTGGCTGACTTGTTATCAGAAAAAATGAATTTTACAATGGATCTTCAATGGCCGGATGATAACTTTTTTGGGTATGTAAACAAAATTTTGTATCCAATGTTATTCGAAATATTTAAGAGCTAGCTAATAGTTCAAAAATTAAATCATTTATATATCTCAGAAGATAATTGTGGTAGGCCTTCTTAAGTGAAGCCAGTTTAAAAAGCTTACCCAAGAGGAGCTTAAAAAATTTGCCTAGTTTAAAAACATTTCGATGTACATACATACCCAGCAAAAAATCGGTAATCGCTTTTAGTGGTATTCTAGAAGAATATCTAGAAGTGGTTTTCTAGAAGGCATAGCGTTATAATGTTTGATAGACTTTTTATGCTGATTACGAATCCGTAAGTAAAAAGTTTCCCTCACGTTCAGATTTTGAGAAAAACGTTGTCAAAGTATCAAAAAATAGCGTTTTTGCAATATATATATAATAACCTTACTGCTTAAATTAAAGCAGGGTTGCCGTTTTGGGCTTTTCCTACAAAAATTGGCAGGTTTTTTCTCGTTGGTAGGATGGTAGGCTTTAAATTTTGGTAGGTTTCTTTGCTCATAAAACAGAGAACATCTCTGGCTTGTTGTAATTATCTTCGGTAATTCTCTGAACTCTGTGTTCCTATAAAAAGTCTTATCCACTGCGTATCTAAATATCAAGTGATCGTATTGATAGATGTAAAGGCAGGTTTATAAATGAGATATTTTTCCTTGAAATGCAGTTGCGAATCGATAATAGTTTCAACAATGACAAGGTTGTTAAAATATTTTAAATGGCAATAGAAGAGTGATTCAAAAAAGAAAACCACTTATTGTTAGTTATATTTCCAGTAAATCAGAGAATCTCGAAGTTTTTAACCGCAACTCGAAGAAATTGATATCAAACCCGTAGCCGCAGATTTTTCTCCCAAGCCCGTAGGTTCCTAGACCCGGACATTTGGCAAGCCTAACCATGAGGTTTATTTTTGCCTTACAAATGAATATATCGTCCATTTGTTCAGGAGAGACCAAAAATCGATGTACATAGTTTCGCATTATCTGTCATTCACAAACTAAATTAAATAATGTGGACTTGGTACCTTTTCACCTTTAGGTAGCAATATGTATGTATATGTACGTACTTNTAATGTGGACGTGGTACCTTTTCACCTTTAGGTAGCAATATGTATGTATATGTACGTACTTCATAATATATGTACATATGTATACAAATGAGCGATAAAAAAAATCTATGACGGAATATTATTTCCCGTTACGATTTTTCACGTCATTTACTGCGAAGGCTTTATTAAAACTATAAACTGCGAATTTTTTGCCACTTTTTTCGGTTTTTCGCAATTTACTCGGAATTTCGAGAGTTTAGAAGTCAAACGGACCTCTGATTCGGATTCAGTGGGTCGAAATACAAGTCGGTAGGTGTGTCTGATATTAAAAGCACACACCACTTTCTTGTGTGTGCTATGTGTATATTCTGATCTTTTAATTTACTGGATATCTTATTTTAAGTNAGTCGGTAGGTGTGTCTGATTTTAAAAGCACACACCACTTTCTTGTGTGTGCTATGTGTATATTCTGATCTTTTAATTTACTGGATATCTTATTTTAAGTATAAAAACCAGAAAAAATAAATGTATTAAACGCTGTCAAACGCCGTTTTCTTGTTTCAAGAAATGGGAGGAAAGAAGCTATTTTGGTAGGTTTTTGAACCCGCTCTTGGTAGGAAAGAAAGTTTTTCAGTGGCAACCCTTCTACTATCCCTGAAAATACCATTCGTGCACCTTGACTTGATGATCACTGATAGTCATTTATTGAACAATAACAAAATACCGGTGTATTGTGCTATTGAAAGAAAGAAAATAGTGCCAAAATCCGTTTTTTCTGTTCAATAAAGGACTATAAGTGATTCAGGGATTGTAGTTGAAAGTTCAAGCTTTAATTTAAGCATAAGTGGAAAATTCTACCACATTTTGTTTAATTGCGGTAGGTACTCAAACTTCGCCCAAATCGGTTTTTGCTATTCAACAAATGACTATAAGTGACCATCAAGTCAAGGTGCACGAATGGTATTTTCAGGGATAGTAGTTCTAGCTTTAATTTAAGCCGAAGTGTAAGGTTCTATCACCTTTTGTTCTCTCAAATATTGAAAAAAAAACGATTTTTTGAAACCTTGACCCCGTTTTTCTCAAAATCTGGACGTGATGAAACTTTTTACTTACGAATTCGTAAGCATGAAAAAGTCTATCAAAAACAGCTTTAACATTTTATGTTACAAAACTTTTTCCCATTTTTGTTGCCCTGCGTTTGTTACATATAGTCAAGTTTATCTTATCGCTAGAAAAGAAGAAATTTAGCAAAGGAGTAAACGGGGACAGCTGGTCATTCGATCGTCAGTGTAACAGCCTTTGTTTAAAGAACGTAAAGATGAAGACAAATCAGCGGACAGGTGACTTGAACAGAGCACCATTATCCCAAGCATATTTATACCTGGGTCATTTCCAAACAAAGTGTACATGGCTGGTATTTTTTTATATTTTGTTAAGTTTGATAAATTTATTCACTGAAATCGTTTACTGACCCTGAATGTGCAGAATACGAAACTGCTGTCAGTCTCTTCAAAAATTAAATTTTTCCTTATTTTTGCATTTTTGTACAATATTTTCCAGAATGTCACTTTTCTAAAAGTAAGCTAAATGAACAAATAAGTTTAGAGACTGTTTGAAAAAAGTATAATAACCGATAACCATTGTACTGATTGATCGATAATGCTGTTTTTGATTTTTCGTTTTTACCACCATTAAAATATTTAAAAAGGGGGGACTAAAAAATAGAACTTTGTTTGGAAATGACCCACATACGTATGTACGATATAAAAGTAATTTTTATGAAATATTTATTTATTTAACAATTTTTACACAACGCAAGCGGTTTGATCAAACTTCGACATGGCGACCAGAAAATCAAAAAAAAACTAGATTTTTATTAAAATTACCTTCAGCGGCTCGTCAAACTCCATACACAACACAAATAGCCGGCAGCAAAGGGATATTTCGCTCTTAAGCGTAGTTCCCCAGTACGTTTTGTCAACGTAAAATTGATTCAGAAAATTTTCTGAAAAATATACGAAAACATACCATTTTCACAACCACTTTCGGTACTTTTGTAGACCTAATCCGCGTTTCATCCACTTTTCTTCCCGTTTTTGGATTAATTTTCGGATTTTTTTGCTGGCTGGGCTGTTCTCGTTATAAGCGCAGCAGCTTCGCGCACGTGTATAAGGACTGAACCGAACGTAACCTGAAATTTTTAAGCAGTATAAACAAGTAGGCTGGTTAAATTTTTTTTAATTTTTTTATTTTGTTGTAACATTGCATATTTTACGCAATATTATTTACTTTTGAAAAATTTTCGAGATCACATTTTTCCCACTCCTGCCGCAACTTTTTACGTATGCCCTTCATCAACCTTACGACAGTGCTGTCATTGACCTGCTTTGTGGCCCTCTTCCATTTCAAGCCGAAATCCTGAACATTTTTAGCAGTTTCCTTGGTATTTCTTAGCTTGCCTTTAACTAACGCTCAATACCTCTCAATGGGCCGACTCTGCGGGACATTTGGCGAGTTCACTATTTTTGGAACGAAGTCAATGTTTTTGGATTCAAGAAAGTTAATGGTGGATCTCGCTTAGTGGGCTGGAGCTAAATCCGGCCAAAACAGTGTGGCTCCTCCATGATTTCTTACAAACGGCAGCAATCGTCTGTTTAAACACTCCTTGACGTACATTTCTCCGTTAATTGTGCAAGTTGTCACAAATGAGGAGGTCCTTTTGCCACATTGGCAAATTGCCTGCCGCACAAGATACTTAGTTCCAAATTTTTCAATATTGATTGAAGTGTCTGCATCTGGGAGTGTTTCGCCTTTAAACTTCGTGTAGTACCGTGGTCCTGGAAGCGTGCTGAAGTCTGCTTTTACGTAGGTTTCATCGTCTAAAATGATGCAAGCATTTTTTTTTCTCTCATCAAATTGCACAGTTTTCGGGCTCGTGTTTTTATAGTTTTTATCTGCTTCTCGCTAACCTTTGCTGCTTTTTGCTTCTTCCGAGTTTCTAAATTATTTCTGTTCTTGCATCTTTGCACCATAGACTGGCTGGTTCCACATTTTTTCGCAACACCCCTAGAGGACTTGCTTGATTTTTCGTTATCACTGATGTTATTTTTACGTCCAAAAGTTGATCTCGAGGACCAATTCTAAAGCTGAGTTTTGGGCAGCGCTGGACCGTCAGTGACTCCAAATATCGGTTCAGTACCGATTCAACCGTACTTCGCGCGATTTTTAATTCCTTTGCAATAAAATGCCGCGGCCTTTGTGGATATCATGATATTTGTCAACAATAAGTTTGCGCCGTTGTTCTTGATTCATTTCTACACCAAAACTGTATGCTTTAACGGGAAGGTTCAAATTGGGAATAAACTTTAACACTTTGAAGGAAGCATTGCCGTTGAAAANGTGTTCGATTCAGTCCTTATATTAATTATTCTTTGGAACTTCACAATCACACTGTCAAAGAGCGTATCAACACGATTTTAGAGGCAGTTTTCTGGTGTTAGTGAGGTACCTATTCGCAATGCAAATCGAAGTAGAACGAAGTACTTCAGACTTACGCCACTAGCGACGAAATTTTTAAAGCTATCGACAAATTTGTACAGAACAATGGTTTGAAATGAAGCAAGTGTGCGGATATTTGCGGTGGTTGCAAAACGAAAGGAGCGATATCTAGGATGAAGCAAGAGGAAGAAAACGCTACGAGAAATCACTGTATGATCCCTCGGTATTCCCTGGCGACAATTTGATGATGATTTTGCATTTGTTTTTTGCTTTATGGCCGCTAGACACTAATTTTAAACAATTTTTATTAATTTCATGCAGTTCTAACGTCGTGAATATTAAACAGAAGCTCAAAAGGCTGGTTTCACTTGTGAAAGAAAATCCCAATACTCAGTTGGCACGATCTCTGAAAACAAAATCGTAAGCTGTTGATAGTTTTAAAATATTTTAAATAGATTTGGCTCACAAGCACCTCTTTAGACAGTCAGAAGTTTTTAATAAATCTGTGGACAAATTTCTTAAATATATTTTATGTCAAAATATATTCGAAAAACTACACTTAAACCCTTTTAAACATTTTCCACTCCTGGCCAGTTTACCAAGCTCTCATCCTCTGACGAATCGTTGAACCAGAACCCCATTGTACTCATTTTTACCACGTTATTATAAACTCGCTTTCTTTTTGATTTCATTTTAATTTGCACGAATTTGCATACATATGTATAAGCACACTATTTAGTTTGCTCGATTTGTAAATGAAAATTCGTTTGATAAGCACTTTCGACCACAGTCGAATGCAACTCATAATAGGGACCCTACTTTTACATTTCTATGTGAGACTGCATTTTCAACAAATACTTACATAAACAAGTAATTTTTAAGCAAAAACAAAACCGATTTCAATTCCCATCTAAGAATTTAAGATTAGCGTTAATCTATTCATGATCCAATGATCGGATTTAAACCAAATTAAACCACCTGTCAGGTAACACCTTTCCTTTAAAAAAGAATTATAGTAATCGGTTAACGTGGTCCAATGTTATGCGGTGACATACATAGACAAAAATAATAAAAAAATATTCCGACGAATTCATAACCTTATCCTTTTTGTGAAGTCGGTTAAATAAAAAATACACCAGGAATCATGCTGAATTACAGAGATCAGGCGACTAACAGAAAAATAAAGTTTTTGTTTGACAATACATCTGCAAAGTTTAGGGATCGTCAATATTTTAGAAATAGGTCTGTAGTTAGCAATTATATTATTCTTTCCACTTTTAAAGGTAGGGTTTATGAAAGGGACCTTCCGTGCATCAATGAATACACCCTTCTCAAGGGATTTGTTGAAAATCAATAAAATCAGATACGATACGAGCAGAACAAACATGAAGACAAACCATCAACATCAGTTTGAGTAAAAAATCTGATTTGCTGGGTTACATTTTATACTAACAATAAGGAGCAAGAACAAAAATTAATAGGGGTATCGGTATTCAAGAAAAAATCACCAGATAAATCAATTCAAAATTTGAGCTAACAAGTTTATAGTTTGTTTGTTAAACAAAATAACTCAGACGATTGCGAAAATTCAGAGCACTAAAAATTCACATCCGAATTGTATCTACTTAACACAATCATATCACTTTCGTAGATTTCACGAAAGTCGCTCCAAATTAAAATTAAAATTTTTGGAATGTGACGAGCAGTGACATTCTGAAAATCGATATCGCTCTAAAATGTAACATATAGATTTGGCTGATTACTAGACTGCGGATGTTTATGCAGAAAACGAAGTCTAAAAGTATGTATCATCTAACTATAAGAAAAATGTATAAATTTTTATACGGACGCGCATGTTTATGCAGAAATCTAAGCTTAAAAATATGTACCACATAACTATAAACAAAATGTATAAAAATTTATAAATTTTTCTTAAAGTTAAGTGGTACATAAGTATGCGAAATGTACTGATTACATAGTGTCTCTGTTACTTTTTCGTGTTGCATACTATTAGGAAACGCTGCTTTTCATTTAGAAAATTTTGCTTAAGTTAATTTCGCGTAGCGATTGTCAGAAGCACAGTGCAGTCGGTGTAGTTTTCCACAATTTCAAAATACAATTTCGAAATTTGTTTGTTTGTTTAATTCCATGATGGAATAATAACAAGGTGTTGTCAGTTACTTAACCTCACTTTTTCGGCAGGTCTATTCCGGTCACGCATTTTAAAGTAGTAGAAAAGGTATTAGTTATTTACTACTCTTAATCCGTTGGTGCATACTATTTCAAATTAAATGTAGAAAAATGTTTAATTACAGGCTTATAAGCCAGGGCATGAATCACGTATGACGACAATCGTCTGAACGATATCGTGTCGAGATTGTCTTGCTTCATGAAAACCAAATATTGCACAAATGCATAAATCAGTGTTTTGACGACGTAATTCTGTTAGTATCGTTTGAGCGACTATCCTTTCAAAGTTACGTTACGGCAGCTCCACACAGCTTGGACATATATTGTAAGTTTAAAAAAGTAAAGGCGGTAAAATAAGGCAATTTCCTATAAGACTGTAAATGATTTTTTAAATGGACTAAAAAACATAAATATCGATAATATAAGCGGACTACTAATTTAACCATGCAGTCACTCTATTCTAGCGGATCAGTAGTCCATTTGGCTCAATATTATGACAATGCAGCAAAAGTTATT
>NW_016158567.1:0-19001 GCF_001687245.7 Rhagoletis zephyria | reverse complement strand
AGAACTATAATATAGCTTTCGTATTTCCAAGTAACACGCCTTTGGAAAAAAGCATCAATATATTACTGCTTAAATTTGTGCAAGCAGGACTTATTGACCACTGGATTGCAGATATGAAGTACAACGCAAAGGTGAAAACACGCAATTTTCCGGGTTATCTGGACGAAATCGGAGACAAATGGAAGGTTTTGACACTAAGCGATTTACAGTTAGCCTTCTACACTATCATATGTGGCAGTTTACTATCAACATTGGTCCTGTTACTGGAAATAGTTTTGGAATGTAGGTTCAACGGAGCTTTATGGAATTCGCTAAGAGCAAATGATAAATAAAAATATCAAACAACAAAATCGACTTCTTGTTTATATAAACATTTATGAGTACCGTTAATTTTTACATGGGCCAATGATCGGAACTAAACCACCTTTCCGATAAAAACTTATCCGAAAAAGAATTATCGCAACGTGGTTCATAGTTATCCGGTAACATATGTGTGTATGTATGTACATACAAAAATATTCCCTTGAATTTATACCCTGTATCTTTCTTTTTTAATTCGGTTAAAAAAGTGGTACATCTCTCCGGACTCGATCACAACAGGTTTCAAGAAAATCTGAATAAAATTTGTTCACTTTGTAATAAGAAGAAGTTGAAAACATTGCTCACTTTTTAGGTATATGTATGTATGTCCAGCTTTAAAACAACACAGGATAGTATTCTTTGGAAAGAAGCTGATTAATATTTTAAATTTAACTATGGGAAGACCTAAGATTATAAGGAAATACATACCCCAGTAAAAAAATTATATGTGCAATACTTCAACTGCAATTAGTTAAATGAAAAACAAATATTAGACCTTTGATGTTTTTTTCCCAATAATTGTATTCATTTACCCCCTCAAAAGAATATAAAAAATTATAAATATGCATTAGTTTATAACAAGATAATTTAATTGTATCATTATGTTGAAATTTTCGAAGAAAATATTTACAGCGTGGAGACGAATAACTGTTACCCAGGTTTTTTTGAGAAATAAAAGGCGCCTTTATAGATTTTGCGAAAAGAGTACTTTATTGTTAATTTTCCACAGATTTTACTTTAATCCTTATTTACGTTTGCTAGCAGTGTAAACTTTGAGAGAAAAGTTCATTTCGCACGCAGGTCTTTGTCAGTTAATTTATTCCATATCTTCTGTAATCATAGGCAAATTTTCTCCATTTTGAGTCCCTTATACTCCCCCTTTTGTCCAACATAAGGCCTCATACTTAAAAATCGAATAGACTCGGAACTGGTGACTAGGACGGCCATTCATTCGACCAATCTTATATAGTTTTTTTCTTTTTTGTATTTTTTCGTACAAAGCCTAAGAAAAAATACACCTGAAAAAGGCTTGCGTGCCAAATGAACTTTTCTCTCAAAGTCTAAACTGCTGGCAAATGTAAATAGGGATTAAAATTTATTAACTAATTAATACAACTAAAGTAAAATCTGTGGAAAATTAACAATAAAATACCTTTTTCGCAAAATCT
This sequence comes from Rhagoletis zephyria, assembly GCF_001687245.7. Taxonomy (NCBI): domain Eukaryota; kingdom Metazoa; phylum Arthropoda; class Insecta; order Diptera; family Tephritidae; genus Rhagoletis; species Rhagoletis zephyria. The sequence goes on along the minus strand of NW_016158567.1, from coordinate 17,472 downwards.
ATAAAGGACCCTTTTATTTCTCAAAAAAAAAACGAGGTAACAGTTATTCCTCGCCACGCTGTATATGTGCAAAGAAACAAGCGTTAGGTTACCGACTATTTTAAAAAATGTTTTTGAGATAATTTTATTTGTTGGTATTGGATTGTATTTCTATTGCATAATTTTATTTGTTGCGGCATATATTTTCCGGAATTTTGTAGTAAAATTTATATTGTTTCCGTCTATTTGTGAAGTTTGATTTATTTAAGTTTCAACACGTTATCATTCTGTTTTGAATAAGTAAAAATCTTGCTGAGAAGTAGATCTTACAAATCCCCAGTGGTTTTAAAGCTCATATTTGAAGCTATTTACTCTAAAAGAAGGTATCGAGAAGTAAATTGTTATTAGACTTGGTGTTTGGGGGTTTTGAGGTCGCTGATTTCGAAAATGATGTCAGGTTTTTTAAATTGAAAAATGGCGGATCCAATATGACGACCAAATTTTATAATATTTTTCTTTTCACCACAAACTCATATAAATGGGGGGTTTTCGAGGTCGCTGATCTCGAATTTGATGTCGATATGGCGAGGAAATTTTATAATTGGTTTCTTTGCACCAAAAACTGCTCAAAGTTTGGATGTTAAATGGACAATAAATGTCGTACACCTTTCACAGTAGAAGGGGGACTTCCGCCCTCTTCTACGGCAACACCGGAAAGATAATTCTCATTAGAAAGGCTTATAAACCCTACGCGCAGCCGAAGGCAGAAGCAAGCACAACCATGTGGTGGACCTAACAAAATGCATATTTTCAATGGCTTGGAAGAAGCTGTTATTGCATTAACTGGATTGAGAACCAATTCTTCAGGCATAGGAGGAATTGTAGCATGTGGCTCAACAATTCAACCAGAAGCTGACATAGATCCGTCCATTGTTACTATGCCCGAAAGCATACCTCTGTGAATCAATTGCCATAGCGCGCTCTTACTACGATGCTATAATTGCAAATGCATCAGAATCCAAAATTTTCCTCAAAATATGTAAAATCAACCAATTTTACTATAAACAAGCACATGATGAGTGTTTATAATTCCATTCCACATGTTTCCGCAAGGGTTGCAGCATGTCGATTTTTCGTTTTTCGTAACAGAGCTACAAATTACAAATTACGAATTACGAAAATTCGGGTTCTAGAATGACTAGCGGTAACTTCGAAATTACATAAGTTTTTGTGATTCAGTTAGTTTCTTTATGGGTATTTTTAGCTAATACTGTTGGGCTTTCAAGGAAAAATGCAATTCTAAGTAAGTTTCTGGCTTTTCAGGCAAATTGCTAAAAATTCTAAAATATGCATGCTATAAACAAAAATAAATTCCGACGTGCTAGAAAAAAACAAGCATGTATTTTAATATAGCAGATGTATCTACCTAGATATTTAAAAAAAAAGAGGGGAAAAAAGTAAAGTTTCGCAGCCCTGTGTAATTCAATATTTCTTTCGAATTACAAAATTTTTTGTATGACGGTAAAGTCCCTTCTTGTTATCTACGTTCTTTGCCACAATTCAGACAGTCTACCATTTGGTGAGTTTATACTGGTATTATCTTCTCCTATTCAACGATGGCTTCACTGTGAACTCTTTTATTAGGGGTATTCACGATCCGGTGCATGCTGTCTAGCATGGTGCATAGATAGCTTGATTGGCTAATTTTGTTGTTGTTTGAACACATTAAACAACAACAAAAATGCTTTTTATGCCATCTTATGCACCATGCTATACACAGTATGAACCGGATCGTGAATATCCCTATTGATTTGTTCGTTGAAAGCAAAACATTGAAGTGGTAGGATAAATGAGCCAATTACTTTAAACCATTTTAAGTCGACCAGTAGTTTAATACACACATACATACATATGTAGATATGAATATGTATAAAATCAAAACGAGCTTTATAATGACTAAAACTATAGAATAATCGCTTTTAAGTGCTTACCCTTCAAAGTTGTCGTTATGCCAGTGCTTGTACTAGGAGCGTTACTTGAAATAGCTGAAATAACTGTTGTGGGTTCTCTACCATCGTCTGAGGATGTATCTGTAGAAAAGAATTATCATATTTAAATATTCAGTAGCAAAAAACCGAGTGCGTGGAGTCCCTATGCGTGGAAGAAGTCAAACTTAATAGAGAAAATTTTTCAAAATGGAATAAGCAAAATGAAATTAGCAATAAATTTCATAATATACTATACATACTACGTATGTACATTAAGGTGTCCCTTCGCCATATGGCACAATTTTAATTTAAATTTTTGTTAGGTTACACCACACAGATTGGTGAATATACATGAAAAAATGTGTTATTCAAAATTTCATATATGTACATAAGTTGTTTCTTGCTTAACGTCTTATTTTAGTTGTTCATATTTTTAAACGTACAGAAAACAGCAAAGTACTTTTCAAGTCGATTCAAGTACTTTTGCGTGTCCAAATCTGAGCTCTCTCCACGACTGGATTGTATTTAACCTGACCGCACTACAGCCGGCCCGAAATTTGCCGCAGAGATCCACAGGTGGAAGATTTAAGACTATTTCCAGAGATTTGCTGGGTGAAGTGGGCAGGGCTCCCGTAACGAGCATGGCAGCCGTCCTCTGCACACGCTCCACCTTGACTCTGGATAAGGTGTTGTTTAGCGCATACGGAGACCGCGTAGAAAAGGATGGGTCTTATCACAGCTGTGTACATCCAGTGTACTATATGAGGTTTTATTCCTCATTTTTTGCCTATAGCCGTCTTGCAGGCATTCAGGGCAGTATTGGCCTTCCGGAAGCGGTCTTCAATGTTTCGTCTCCAGTCCAGTTTCTTGTCTAGAATAACTCCAAGGTGTTTGACCTCGGTTGAGAGAGTAAGTGCCACCCCGTTTAGGGTGGGAGGTTTAAATAAGGGAGTTTTATACTTGTGAAAAGTACTATTTCCGCCTTGGCAGGATTCACATTAAGTCCACATTCCTTGGACCAGATGTTTACCAGACCGAGTGCGTTTTGCAGTAACTCACTCAGGACCTGAAGATGTTTGCCCGTCGCCACGATTGCTATGTCATCGGCGGACGCTATGACTTGACAACCTGTGCTCTTTAGGCTTAGAAGTAGTGTGTTCACTGTTAGATTTCAGGGTAGAGGGGAGAGAACGCCTCTTGGGCGGTGTCTCTGGTCACATACTTTGTAATGGAACCATACCCCAGTTCTGATAGAGTAGTTCTCTTTCCGCGAATCTTTCGTCAAATGTCAAATGGCTTTCAGCAACAAGTCAGATGACTTTCAGCAACAAGTCAAACGACTTCTGCAACAAATGAACTGTGGCGTCTTGCCTTCGTCAACCGTCCAAACCAGCTCTCATGCTTTCGGTAACCGTCCAAATGCAGTATCGTGCTTTCGGCAGTCGATCAAATACGGCGGTTGCTGGTTTCGTGCATGTTCACTCTGAATACTGGTTTGCCGAAGTCAATATCAGTGTGAGCTGTTGTAAGTATCGTTCACTTATGGTGGCTGTATTTGCAAGCACTGTACGCTATGCACTGGTGTTTGTTCATCTCCCGTTTTTAATGTGAGCAGGCTTAAAGTCACAAAATCAGCATCGTTTGCCAATCTCTGGTATGTATGTCCTGGAATTTTTTAATCAATATTTCGTCAAATTCCCGATGAGCTAGAAACTTGAAACTTTGCTCATAACCCGGTGACAATGCAATATGAAAAATGCAATAACCCGCTAGGTTGCGCAGAAGTCCGTATTTATGATCCCATTTTGTTCATATTTGGGGTCAGTTTCTCAGTGCAGTTTTTAGCTCAGTTTAAACTAAGTTTAAGCTATTGACCAGTTTTTCAGCGCGAGTTTAAGGACGCTTCATAGTTTAGTTGTTTTGTAGAGCGACACTGTTCTTCAACCGACTTCAAAAAAGGAGGTTATCAGTTTGTCGGATTTTTTAATGTATGTTACCGCATTACTTTGGACCACGTCAACCGATTTTGATAATTCATGTTTCATCGGAAAGGTGGTACGTCAAGGGTGGTTCTAATTTTTTTTCGACCCGATAATTGGATCATGAAGAAAACACGATAATCTTAAATTTTTATATAAGAATTGGTCGGTTTTGTTTTTTGCTTAAAAATTACTTGTTCTTTATGCAGATAAAAAACTTTAGCCATTTATTTTCACTTTGAAAGGTTATAGACGGAAATTTAAAAAAGAGTTTGTTAGGTGGTGCTTCATGTGTTGCTCGACCAAATTGGCCTATGCAAGTAAACTCTAACTCAAGTTGCGTTTGTTATTTTCCTTATGCACAATTTTCATCTTACGTATGAACATTTTGCTTATTTTTGTATGTGCCGCTATACTTAAATATTTTTATCATGGTTTAAACGACAAACAGTTTAAACTCGCACTGAAAAACTGGCCCTGAGTGTATGTACGTTAGCAGGCTTACCATAGATACAATGCTTTTTATATTTTCTGCGCTGATAACGGTGATTGCTTACTGCTCCCTTGGTTAACGCTGTTGCTGCTGATGAGGTATTATTCATCGCCGCTGCATTTGAGGTAGACGCAATGGCAACATTTGTTGAATCAGTGTCAGTAGTTAGATTGACCCTGCGTGAATAACTAAGACCGTGGCGGTGAGATGCTTGGTGGCGCTTAACATGTGCGCGTGTTCGCATTGCTTTACTGCAGCTTGCTTCACATTTTCCAGAGCTATTGTCACGCACTTTCACAATTTTATAAGGTCGTCTATTGGCCAAGGAGGCTCCTTTTATTGCTAAACGTCGTAACCGGCTGCGTTTTGTGGCAATTAAGTAAGCGATGCGATTGGCAAAGGCATGTCGCTGAGGCTTAGCCTTTTTACTGAAATTCGATTTGCGGCGTTTAAGTTCTGAAAGTGATAAATAAATAGTCAAAAATTCCAATAACAACAGAGTTTAAAAGTAAATGTATACCTCTTCGCCTTGCGAATCGTCGCTTGGTATGTTTTGTGGAACGCTCACGCATTGTACCATTGCTTCTTTCCATTACAATTTCTTCTGCGGGTCCTGCGACCTCATCATTCCCGCCTACATTAACGGCAATAGTAACACCATCTCCACCGTCGTCACCATCATCATCGTCGTCGTCGTCGCTTTCATCGTCTTGACTACTATCTGAACTATCATTTGAGCTTGAGCATGAATGAGTGCCCTCTGAACCATGTGATGAGTCTGTTGAACTATCCGTATCCCAACCCTCTATTTCCTGTTGGATAAGTGAATCAAAGAATGCCATCATACGTGGATCTTCGTTCGTATTGCGACTGCTATAGTCATGTGACATATGCGACCAGCTGTGAGGAGATGTGGACATTGAAGTGAAATTGTAAGGTGAATACAGTTCTCTCGGATTTTCGGGACAAGAAGCTTCGTCCAACAATGAACCTGACCAATCCTTCTGCGTAAACGGACTCCAAAGCTGAAATACAAGCATTCGATATGTATGCTAAACACTAAACAAGTTTTAGTTAGGTTAAAATGTCAGAGAATAACTTTACGCGTACTTAGGATCTACATAAGTGCCGCTTTGGTAACATCAACCTTGTATGACTATGTTAAACCCAACCTTACATGAGACCGCGAAAATAACATAAGCGACATTTTTTTTAATGTAATTTTAATTGCTCTACTGCTTCCTGTTTGATTTCATTAAAAACTGGTCCTAGCCTCGCAACTTCAGGTTTGGGTTTTCCTAACAGGTTGTGTGTTCTTTTGTGGTTGCATACGGTCCACATGATTTTGGCTATAATTCAGCCTTAGGCCATGTATCATCTAAAGGTTGTGGAGAAAAATATCCCTGTATTTAGATCCGGTTGGAGGTGATGCCTAGTCTTCAACTGAAGCAATTTGGAACTCTCTCCGGCTAACGCATCAGCAGCCTCCCTGTTCTGCTCTGTTTCAAGGTCGATTTTGGAGTCATCGAACCATCGAGCCATCGGAGAACGAGGATCTATCCTAGGGGCCAATAGTGGTACAGCCCCACATATTTTTTGGAAAAATTTAGAAGTAGGTGGCGTGGAATGTAATCCCGGCTGAAAAACTTATTTTGGTGATGCAGTCTAATGTACATTTAAGAATTGAATATTCAAAAGCCTGAACTTTTCCGCCATAATCTCACTGTGAGGCGGTATCAAAGTCCCTGTCACAGTTGGCTCACGGGAGATGGGCCCGAACGGCTGGTGGAGTTAAAGCAATTTCTCTAATATGCCCGACCGTTATTTTTATCCATGAACCCAGTCCTCTGACAATGAACTCCGCCTCATTTTGTAGGATTATACTGGTTCCGTAAGACTTTCCACCAGGCCAGCGAACCGTAACATGAGTTCGGACATACAACTGATGCATACATCTAGAGCACATATTTTGTATTAAGACCCCACATCTTCCCGAAAAGCGGCTTGCACGAGTAAAAGACAACGATTTCTTTACTGTTCCCTATATATTTAGTTTACTTAGCTTGAAATCCAGTATCAGCCTCAGATACTTCGTTCGTTTAGATACCCGTGACCATTTATGATAGGGATATATGTACACCAAACGAAGTTATCGCTTACCTTCACAATCTTTTCAACGCCGGAAGAGGCCATCAGACATTTTTGTCGGTTGTAACGCACTTGATTTACAATAGACCGATGCCCATATAAAACCATTTGTGTGTTCTCCACCCACTGATCAGTCCGCTCCACTATAAGAGAATATTAGTAACTAGGGCTTGCAGCTTACGGAATTTTTACTTACAATTCACATCAGATACACGCCACACATAGAGATTGAAGTCATCTGAGCCAGATAACACAAATTCATCATTTTCCCCTGCAAATGTACAGCTTTTCATGGTGCAAGAATTATAATAGTTTCCATGATAAAATGTACACACGGGTTCTGGCGATTGTGTATTATAAAGGATGGGAGGTAAACGACGTCGCAGCGCCAATATCAGACTTCCATTAGAATTAAAACGTACACTCATGCAACTCGGCGGATCGTCGACATGACCTCCATATTGTATAACAGGACTATAAATAATTAATCAAAAACAATTTATTCAGTGGAAGCTATGGAGGTAGAGCAACAACAAAATGTATCATACTGATGCGGTTTACGTATATCCCAGAAGGCAGCACCTCTCTTGGAATTAGCAGTAACCAAAAAATTTCCACCGGCAGGATGAAATTCCACTGCATGAAATGAAGTGTGCTGTTGAGCCACAACTAAAGGATCAGCCGTGTCAACACGTTGGTCAAACACCAAAATTTGACCATCTTCACAAGCCGTAGCAAAAATACTATCACATTTTGGATCGATGGATAAGCCGTACACGGGGTTATTATGCTTGAAGACGTTGACAAGTTTGCCACTAAAAAAAAATAGAACTTTAAATGTTTGTATTGGAATAAAACTTGCTATTCAACTTACGTTTCAAAGTCATGTGCTATTACCAGGTCGTCGTTGCCCCCGGACAATACAATTCGATTGCAACGATCAAAGCCCAAACAGAATATATTGCTGGTGTGTTCGGTTTGCAAAACTCTCGGCCGACCATGATGAGCGATAGCTTTCTCAACATCCCATATAAGAACACGCTTGTCGTCGCCACCTTCATACATAAATGAATATATATTTGCATATAAATGAACGGTTTGATTGAAAGAAATACATTTCTATGCTATCAAGATCTTAGAATGATAAATAGATGAACCATTCAAAATTATTAATACATGTTTCGGATTGCTATTATCTAACGTGATTGATGACACCGTGCGACAAAAACAAAAAAAAAAAAACAGAACACACGAAGAAATCAATGCTATGGGCCAAATATAGTAAAACCACGTTTTTAGTTTTTCTCTTTGACGTCCCCATTTTTTAGCTTTGTAGTTCACAAGGACGAATAAGTATCGAAAATGCCCTTTAATTAATTTTATAAACTTAGACGGATGAAATACGAGAATGTGGTCGAGTGTGTATATATGAGGTCCCTAATATATAATTTTTACATAAATAAATGTTGCAAGATTTCAAGCAGAGTCAATGGTAAAACTTTCAAATATCATTTTCAATACCTACTCGCCATAATGCACCAAAAAATTGTATTCTTCTTTTATTCTACAGAAATGTATATCTTTAATTTGAATCCATAGTGTTTTTCTACATCGCACCATGGTACAATATTTGAAAAAAAAAAACATCATTGTTTCTGCCCCCACTAAAAAGTTTACTGTAAGATAAAAGCGATGTTTCCATACACCATCTATACTACAATAAAACTGTAGAAAGTCGTGTCTGTACAATGAAAATGTCTGTAAAATAATGACCGAAGGTGACGCAGGGAATACAATGGAATACATTTAGACAATTTTTTAGAATTTTTGACTGTCTGTTTGTTTGGGGGCTTTAACTGGTATCTATAGAGTGACCTCGGAGAGCTATAACTTCGAAACCGTAAAACACAAGACTTCGAAATTTGGTTTACTATCTTGAATTAATTTTTTTATTAAAATAAAGTGCATGCTTTAACGAAATGATATAACTCAAAGATTAAAATAATTCGACGAAGTTAAAAAAATGAACATCAGAATTTCAAACTTTTTAATTGGAATTTCTAGAAATAATTCGGGTATGTAGTTTATAGCCCATTCAATTTTAGTATTTACTTTACTATTCTTTTGTTAGCGGTGTTGTTCATTTTCTCCCATACAGTAAAAAAATGTGAACATATGTACCTTGTATGGAAGAAAACGCTCAACATTGCAATTGGCAGTTAACTACGAGTACATATTACCTTAATTCACAATGGCCCTAACCAACAATTTTTGTTTATTTTATAGGAATAGCAAACAACATTATAACAAGTAATTTTTAAGCAATCCGATTTAAAACACCTGTGAGGTTGACCTTTCTTTTAAAAAAAACAATTATAGAAATAATTTTTTTTTATGTTATGTATTTTTTACAAGCGTGAAACATAAAAGAATCGTTATAACTTTTGTTTGGTTTCAAATTCGGAAAAACTAGACCATTTAATCAGAATTTCTTTTTAATTGGATTAACGATTAATGATTAAAATTAAACAATCGTAATCACAACCGACGATTAACTATTGAAATAGGGTGTAATTTACATTTTTTTGTAGCACCGTGTTATTATTATTATTAGGTGCATTCTTTCGGGGCTAATTTTTAAATCCCCCGGCCGCTAAATTAGTTTTACTTCAAACAATTTTTTGAGTTAAAGATGCAAAATTTGTTATCAGCCCTTTTTAAACGACCAAAAGGATTATCAGTTCGTTGGAATATTTTTTTTTTATGTATGTTACCGCATAACTTTGGACCACGTTAACCGATTTCCATAATTCATCGGAAAGGTAGTGTCTTCGATCATTGGATTCATGAGATATCTATATATATATATATATATTTTTTTAATATGAGAGTTGAAGTCGGTTGTTTTTTGCTAAAAATTAGTTGTTTAAGTCTATTCATAACGATATACTAGGCCGCATGCACAGAACTAAGCAATTGCTTTTTCTTAAAATTTCATACCTTTCACTTTAATTTATTTGAACAAATCAAGTTAAAGGTCTGACATTTTAAGAAAAGCATTTGCTTAGGTTTTATGCATTGGCCCATATATCGCACCCCTATGTAGATCTAAAGTGAGCTAACTCAAAATTCAGATCGCGAAATATAACTGCTTGTGGATCGTACAGATTAAGTGCAATTAATGCAATAACAGGCATAAGAGTAGTTTATAAGTTAGTGTATGTAATGATGAAGAAAAAAATATTTGCATTCATTGGAGGTAAGTCCTATGCATTTATGTATTTATGCAAAAAAAAATTTTTTTTTAGTCGATCGCACTTTAGATCTTGGTGAGCGATATGTGTGCAATTGTGTCACATAGTAAGAAGGAAACTTGCCTTCCTTGCAACTTTACTCATTTCCATTTTGTTTAGAAATCGTTAGTATCAGACTTCAATATGGAATAACAGCTAAAGTTCTTTAGTTTCGGTAATAAACTTTTATTCATCGGTTCCATTTAATGACATTCGTTGTTGTTGTTAACCACTTGACGTTTAATAAAATTATGACATTTAATCAAATTCATACTACCTGATCACTAGAAGTAATATTTTTTTAACGAGAAGATTTCATCAGTCCACTCAAAGATGTGGAATATGATGAACTAGGAAATTTTGCTGGCTACGTAATTTCGAAAATAGGGATGACGAAACTAGCTTTCAGAACGCATGAAGAAAGTTATCAAAATTATATTTATGTTAATTGTTTATCGAAGTGCAGTCTTTACAAACCGACTTCAAGATTTTTGCATACAATGGAAATTGAAAATACAAAATTTGTTGAAGTTAATGCTGATACGCTAACCAAAGCCAAATTTTTTACAAAATCTGATAAGAAATTTAAAAGTAAATTTGGACCAAATTATTATAAAAAGGTTTTAATTGGGAAGAAAATTCCTTGGAATCAGATTTTTAAATTGCAAGATTACATTCAAATAAGAAAATTAAAAAATAACAACATAATGCGCTCGCCGTTTTTATTATAAAATAAAACGAACGATTACGATGAAGTCTTCTTTAACGGTTTACATTTTATATATACTTAACAGCAAAGTCTTGATACACCATACCTTTTTTAAATATTCACAATATTTTTCAAGTTAAAATTTGTTTGTTATTTTCTTATAAGAATGTGGATCATTCTTTAAACAAAATCATATAAACCAACGTTTCAGTTTTTATACAAAATTAACGAAAATTCTACAATTATTCATCAAACTTTTCAATCTTTTCAAACAAAACCTAAACAAAAATTCAACGCAGCTTTATAGCTCATTTAATGATATTATAATAATGTGTGAAAACTATGTAGCTAAGAAATTGCGTAGATTTTTAATGATTTTTTTTTTCTGACGGTTCTACGCATTTTTCTCCATATACAAAAGTGTCAGTCATACTTGGTACTTGTATTTTTAATTATTTAAAAGGTGCGAACCACGTAAGTAAAAAAAAAAAATACAAAGCACTGATAATTATTTTTGATTTGTATTATTATTGCATTGGTATATATATGGGAAAGAAAATACTCCGATTTATTGTTCTAATATTATCAAAGTAGCAAGCCCGTTGAGAATACTCACAATTTATGAAACTTCAAAAAATTTTATTATCCGTCAAAAGTTGTTTATTGAAACTACCTTCTTTTTTGTATCATGATTTTTGGCGGTGTTTTTTTCTTGACGCTCATGCACATTTTCTTACATATAAAAAACAATTTCGAGCTATCGAGGAAAGGAGCAGTGGAAATATTGCCAGAAATCAAAATTGCACTAAATTAAACTAAAATTCAATGGCCTGCAAAACTGCACTCTTAAATGTTTTAGAGATTTAGAGTTCGCAAAAACAACAAACATTTCAAAAATTCTCCGTATTGCAAAAAAATACCGCTTAGTTTACAGTAAAAGATAAAAAAAAATCTGAAACTTCTAGTGAATGCTCATATCGTTGGCTTAATATAGAAAAGATTATCTTTATAAAAATTAAGTAAAATATATGGATCGATCTTGGGGAAATCGATTTATTTTTTTACGATTTCTTCCAGCATCGATTATTTTTATTTCAATTCGAATCGGTTCAAATTTTTATTTTTTTTGAATCTGGCATCTCAAATTCCTGTAGATATGTAATGTTATTTTTTCGGACATGATTTTTTTAGAAAAAATACATTTTTGGGGAACGTAGTACAATGCAGTAAATACCCTGCAGGAAATTGAATTAGTTTGATAGTAGTTTACAAACTATTTTATTTTCAGTGATAACTAATTGAAATTCTCACTATTTTACCTGCAACTAATTCATTTATTTAACATGGCGATGTCCTAGGAAGCAGTCAATTGCCTTTTCCTGCATGTATTTTCCACTACTTTAAAATGAATTTGGCTTAAACAACTTCAAAGTCAGTATGTTTTGTTTGAATACGCTTTCGCTCTGCACTTCACAGATGCTTTTTCATAACTAAGAAAAACCGGAATTAAAAATTAAAAATAAAATTTTTTGAATTATTTGAACATGGACCTTCTTGGCTGCGTCCAATTGTAGCAAACATCTTTGCACGCTCAGCTACAGCCAGACATGTTAATGTGCTTTCAAACGTTCAGTTTGAATTGTGTGCAAGCAACAAGTCGACTGTCCGACTCTGCATTTAATTTCAACTACTTTAAAATGAATTTGGTTTACACAACTTCAAACTTCTTTTGAATACGCTTGCGTTCCGGACTTCACAGATGCTTTTTCTTACTTCCAAGACACAAATTGTTTTTTTTTGAGCAAAAAGAGTATACAAATTCGAAACATTTACTCATTGCATTTGTTTTAAAGTAGTCTTTCAATTAGTTGATTTAAAAAAAAAATAACTTGTTTTCGTCAGGGTAATCATCACGCTAAAGATTATAATTTATTATTATTAATTTATTTAGAATAAAATTAATTTTATATAACTTTAAGCTATCGCACAATTTGCAGCGAACCTGTTGTTACCTTATCTTACATCCTACATTAACTCATACAAATGACCACGTGTTGATTTTTTTTAAATATCCGTAATGTTTTTGGAGCTTAATTTTTTGTAATTTTTTTTTATAAAAATACCGTTCAAGCTTTATACAAAATTTAGGAAAATTCAACAAATTTTCATCAAAACTTCGCGTATGCAGTCTTATAGTCCCAACAATTTTTGTCGAATGAAGTGCAAGTTTCAACCGGCTAAAAATCGCGTCGATTATCGATTTTTTTATTGAGACTACTTTTGCGGTTTTTTTAGAACAAGTGAAATTTACAAAACCTGGCCTCCCGCATTTTATTTCATATGAAATTGATGCTTATATGGAGAAAAGTCCAAAAATCCGTCACAAAAAAAAAAATCAAAAATAACAAAAAAATTAGTTCCAAAAACATTACGAATATTAAAAAAAAAACCAAAACGTGGTAATTTGTTTGAGTCACTGTATTTCACAAGCCTCCACTCATGTTCGCAAGTTTTCGCGGTATACACACTAGTGCTATTAATTGATAAAACTTATTTTATTAAAATAATAATCTTTCTTGTGAAAGTTATTGACTACTACGATGTACTTCGAACATGTATTTTTTTCTTAAAAAAATTCATGCAGGTCTCACCATTTGGACCAACATCCCAGTAGATAATTTCATGACTTAAAAGCCCTTCCGAAAGGCTTTCCTGAGAGTCAGAGGCCGTCCACTATACATTCCTTTCTCCTTTCTTTTTTGTATGGAATGGCACAAATTGAAGGGCTTCTCTTTTCGCTACCCATGGAAGGATTTCCAGAGGGGGTTCTTATAGGGCGTACTTCAGAAGGCATTTGGAGGAGTTCTTTTAAAGTTTCTTCTTTAATTTATAAGTATCACACATCTTTTAAGTATTTGTTTACGGTTTATGTCAAATATGTGTTATTGCAACTTAAAATGTTTATTGAAATTCATTTGTAATGCTAAATAATATAAATTTATGCATTCGCGTAAATTGTAAAAGGATAAGGCCTTCTAGAAGGCATGCAAGGAAGCTATTCTTGGGTAGGCATCTTAGGTGGCGTTACTTAAAAAGGCCTACCTAAATTATCTTCTGTGAAACCACATATTTAAGTTTCATCGAGATTAAAAATCATGCCCGTACCTGATGGTTGTTTTAAAATGGAAAGCATCCTATGTATAATTTCTTGTGTGTTCTATAACGTTCTAGCGATGTCACTTTTATGAATCTGTTTTTCTACCTCTATAGTAAGTTTGTATTTTTTACCTGACGCAAGATAACTTCCACCATGCGAAAATTCGATTGCATTAACACAACCATAGTGAGCTCGCAAATCAGTCTTGAATAAATTCCTTGCAACACGATAACGCTCCGTATATAAACGCCCTGAAAAGTTTCGGGGATTACGTAGTGGCCACAAGTTCAATTCTCGCTGCATAAGCTGATGATATAGATTTGAACTGCTGCATAGCGTTGATTGGGCTGATTGCATCATTGTGCTCTTTCAGATTTATCAAAATGTAGAGAAGTTATCCTTCTATAATTTAGAAAATCATATTTTGATTTTAGCATACAAATAAAAATCGACACTTAAGTGGATCTAATTTTTATCGAATGTGGTGTGATCATAGAAATCACATAATACAGTCCATTCAAAGAATAAAGCTGCTTTCAGATCAGCAGATCAAATATGTCAGTTGTAGATAAATGCTGTGCCGGCAGGTAACCTGTGAATAAAAACTTGAAGATATTATTCTGTTGCGACCTTTACTTTGTGAATATATGTATATGAATAGCTAAAAATAATGGATTAAAAAATAATTTATATACATCGCTTACTTTCTAGAAGAAGCATAACTAAAAAACGAAAGTTATAATAAAGTTATGCTCATATTATATAATGACATTGAGTAACTGGCCCTTAAACGTCGTTACCGATGTTACCGACACAATGAAATACGTTCCCGCGACAGTCGGGCCTACGTAACCGGAACGACCCAGATTTATATCTGGCCAAGGACTGTCACTCCAGCAACACTCCCCAAAAAGTCTTTGGGGAATTTGTATGCTGCTACAACAACAACAACAACACAATGTAATAAGCATGGAGTCAGTACGTTACCGAAGATTCTGAAACCGGAAAATTTTATTCAGTCTCATTGTGTAAGTCGCAAATTAGGCTACATTGACAACATTGGCATTGTCTACTGTCGTGCTGAAATAAATAAACGACGAAAATCGTCGAAAATTGTACAGTGCTGCCAAGTCTTTCCGTTTTAATACACTAGTCGAGTGGACATTTTAGGCAATGACGTGAAATTTTCGATACGATTCGACTCTCGAAAAACGACTTGCATTCGACACGACTCGCGCAATGAGGGTGATTACACTATGTAACAAGGTTTTTGTCCCTGGGTTGTAATTGTTATTTCCTAGTCAGTTAGGTCCCAAAAGTATAGAAAACAGCTATTGTCGCAAGATAACTTTGCTTTTGTGACATGGCTTCACGAGGCTGCAAGTATCCTGCAGATGCATTTTGTTATGTCTGCGGATATTTTATCAAAACAAAAGCAAAGTTTCCGAGGAATATTAGGTGGTTTCCATACTTTTAAGGCATAACAGACTAGGAAATAACAATTACATCCCAAGGACTGAGAAATTTTTTTTTTTGTTACTTAGTGTTATCAAAAAATGTTACCAGTTCCTGTCGCCGCGATTCTAGATACGTTGGTAATGCAGTTAACATATTCAGCAATTCAGCTATGAAGAATTGTGGAAATTCTCGCATTGCATATTTCACGGGGCAATCTTATGAGATGGTAAAAAAAATAAACCGGTTACAAGGGTAAACACAAAAAGATACACAAAAATTTATCGGTTACAACATTTTTATTACCAGCGCAGAATAGACCTGTAAGAAAAATATGTATAGCGAAAAGTGCTCCTAAGAGGGAATGAGGCCGGTCAAAGGACTTTAGAAAAAATACTTTCTTACTCCCCAGTGGAAATTAACAGATTCAGATATAAATATGTACTATCGTTGCGTTATTTAAACATTTTAATATGCTTCGAATTTTGTTAGTTCACAAATAACAGGCTAATCCTCAATAAAGAAAATAGGGGTATTCTCTGAGTCTTGCAAAGCCCTTGCACGGTGCAATGATTGCAATGTAATGTAATTCTAATTGTAAATGCACATTTTATGTATGGTTTAAGAGTATGTGCTACAAAAGTACATATGTAGTACATACATTCATGTGCTTACGTTTATATCGACATGCACCCATAAATATATATATGTGCATACAGACGGGCATTTCCATAGTCATGTGCGTGACAGTCGTACGTTTCAATGCGATACAAACAAGAAAAAATACTGTTTTCTCTTACATCTTTAAGCCCTTGTCGTGCTTCATTTTGTAAAAAAAAATCCGGCTAATTTACGAGGTATACGCGGATACGAGGCATTTACGCGTTTATATGAATACCCCGAGAAAACATGGTCCTTAAATATACGCAATTAAAGAGAGTGACCTTATATGGTGAAAGTTATTTTTTTCTTTTCTTACAAAATCGCAAACCTTGCGAATTGTGGTTGTATAAAAACAACAAGTAAAGAAGTATAATTTCGGGAGAGACCGAACTTTATATACCCCGCGCAGGTATCAAATATTGTCGTTTCAACTTTCTCTGAACTACCTTTGCATGATAAGTAGGGTGTTTACCCGATTTCAACCGTTTTCGATAATATGCAGAGATAGACTTAATGATATAATTGAACCTAAATAGGTACAAATCGATAAAGTGGTTACCGAGGTACACCCAATTCCTAAAAGTATATAGCAGTCTTATTTATTGTTAAGAGATTGTTGTAACTATTAGCTTGAAGTAAATTAGCGTCCTCAGTTATTGAAATATCGGAGTTTTCGTATCAGAAATTTACCATTATACTGGATGCGGGTGTAATTTTAGTCCGATTTGGATAATTTTCAATAAATTGCTTTTCGGTTCCAAGGTTATTAAGTGCACCGAGAAATTAATAAATCGGTTACCGAGATACACATTTGTTGTCATAAGGGGGCGGCGCCACGCCCATTATCCAAAAATGTATAATAATGTATTTGACTGCTAAGTGGTTATTGTAAATATCGATTTCGAGTCAATTAGCTTCAGTAGTTACTGATTTATCGTGGTTTTCGTGTTTCTGTAAATTACCGTTATATGGCAGGTGGGCGTGGTTATTGCCCGATTTCAAAGATTATCAACAGATTTCTTAGCTGGATTGTAAGCAAGGTTCGTACCGAGATTGGTAAGGATTGGTGAAGCGGTAAATTCGTTTTGGCTGTTACAAACAACAGGTATGTGAACAAAGTTACTATACCCTTGTGCACAAGTGCGCCCGGGTATAAAAATTTATAATTCATGATAAATTTTTTGGAAATCTATGACTTATTATTTTTTCAACTACGCTCGCCAAATTTGACCCGAATCGGACCATACATACGGTTTTTCAAAATATTTCGACCCTGGCGCCACCTGGCGAGGTCATGTTCCGCAAAAATACTTCTGCCCACATCAGTTGCATTCGCGTACTGATAGTTTTTGATAACTAACAATACCCGAATAAACCTAATGTAAAAAGCAGATAACTTGGTCCATACATAATTATGTACGTGAGATGTGTATGTATGTACATATGGCTTTTATTTTTCTTCTCGGTAGACCCTCCGATGGAAACGCCCATATGTACCTACATACATATGTACATGTACGTCTATATGTACATATGTAAATCATTATATATATATATATATGCTTGTATATACAATACATACCTACTTCAAAATAAAAGGCTATTAGG
>NW_016158566.1:121495-123429 GCF_001687245.7 Rhagoletis zephyria | reverse complement strand
GAACTCAAGTGAGAAATACAAAAGAGTATAAAATGTCAAAATCGTTAACACTTATGCACAGTCTGTTGATACTTAACCCTTACATTAATATGTGCGATTAAAATATAAGAGAAAGCATAAATGAACCCAACAAGTAGATCAATATCTGCAATTTAAAAAAAATCGTTAAAATCCTTGCTTTTTTGCGGCAGTTATAAACGATTTCATCAAAAGTTGCTATTAAGAGAAGAAAAAATAAGCGTTCGTACTCAAAAAGAAAAAAATTCATTATTCGAAAAATTCGCATTTCTGAGCAAAAAGAAAAAATACGTGTCTCCTAAAATTTTTCAAGGAACGATCCCTGTGAGTTTTATCGCAAACTTAAAGTCACTTTCCCCCGGCCTTGGTGATTTGAGATGGAATGAGCCATATGTAAGTAATGCAAACAAATGCTTTTCGGTTGGAAGGAATGTAGGAATATGCACAAATATATGAATTATGGTGGTAATATATATGTATGTACATACATACATGTATGTAAATTACATATATGCATACGTGTAGTTAAAGTACAAGTTAACACCGGTAAACACGTATCCGGTCAACATTCCACTTCCACCGATATTGCTGACGGTGCGTCGGCAGGTTTGAGTGTGGAAATAGCGTAGCAACAACTCTCCTACCGATATTGATGACGATGCGTCGACCAGGTAGCGAGTGACAACAACAACATCGCTGCAGCCGAAAAGCCAACAGCAAGAGGTAAAATTGCCGAATTGCATTTTGCAAGTCACACGGCAAAACATGTGCAGATACTGGTAGGTGGTAAGAAAGCGCAGGTATTTAGGCGTAGTCGCCGCAATATTTTAGTTAGCAAATTCAGTTGTAATAACTCGACTGATAAAAACGGCTGCTCTTGTGCAAACAAGAGAAATAAAATAACATCAAAACCCAACCAAGTGTTTTAATAATTGCTCTTGTGCAAGCAAGAGAAATGAAATAACATTGAAACCCAACCAAGTGTTTTAATAAGTGGCGCCCAACGTGGGGCCACGTTGCAGTTCTTGTGTGATCCTTATAAAGGACAAACCCTGTGCGTGGCCGTGGTTCGAATCCACTCGACAATTGCGGGAAAGTTAACCACTGTATAAACAGTGAGCCGCGAACAATTTATTACGCAACAAAACATTTTAATTACAAACACCGTGAACATTTATGAAGTTTTTTAACAATTTGAAAAGATAAAGTTTAAAAATTAAAACACCACATAACTAGTGGGAAAAAGTGTAGAGCCAATGCTCTAAAAAATAAAGCATCCTAATCATCGTAATCCTGTCTTCCTGCTGCTGGAACACCACCTGAGGAATCATCGTGCTGCTGCCTTATCATACCTTATTTAGTGACATAGCTTATCGGGATATGGAAATTTTCATGTGAGTAGAGTGATTTTAGCAGCTAACTTTGTTTAAAAAGTTTTACTATCCTTTTTGACAATTCTTAAATAATAAATACATTTTGTAAAGGTGGGTAACGGTTAGAAAGGGAAATCCCTGTATCCACTTAACACTTAACTGACTTAGAAAAAATTAAATATGGACGCACAAACTCTGGAAGCTCTTCTTAATACTGCCATTCGTACTGCGACCGAGCATTCCCGGAGGGAATTTCAGTCTCGGGTTGACGAACTGACAAACAGGTTAGCAAGGATCGAATCACCAGTTCGTGTTACCCAATACGAACCGGTGACTATTCAACCCGGAATACCATGTGACGAATCCTTGGACCTTGTGAAAACCTTGCCGGAATTCAAAGGCGACGCGACCCGTTATGTGTCTTGGAGACAAGCAGCTCATACTGCTTATAGAGTGTTCGAGGCGTATCACGGTAGCTCAAGACACTACCAAGCGGTAGGCATAATCCGAAATAAAGTAGTAGGAGCCGCAGATAGTGTTTTA
>NW_016158566.1:112635-121268 GCF_001687245.7 Rhagoletis zephyria | reverse complement strand
GATACAAACGGCTGCTCTTGTGCAAACAAGAGAAATAAAATAACATTAAAACCCAACCAAGTGTTTTAATAATTGCTCTTGTGCAAGCAAGAGAAATGAAATAACATTGAAACCCAACCAAGTGTTTTAATAAGTGGCGCCCAACGTGGGGCCACGTTGCAGTTCTTGTGTGATCCTTATAAAGGACAAACCCTGTGCGTGGCCGTGGTTCGAATCCACTCGACAATTGCGGGAAAGTTAACCACTGTATAAACAGTGAGCCGCGAACAATTTATTACGCAACAAAACATTTTAATTACAAACACCGTGAACATTTATGAAGTTTTTTAACAATTTGAAAAGATAGAGTTTAAAAATTAAAACACCACATAACTAGTGGGAAAAAGTGTAGAGCCAATGCTCTAAAAAATAAAGCATCCTAATCATCGTAATCCTGTCTTCCTGCTGCTGGAACACCACCTGAGGAATCATCGTGCTGCTGCCTTATCATACCTTATTTAGTGACATAGCTTATCGGGATATGGAAATTTTCATGTGAGTAGAGTCATTTTAGCAGCTAACTTTGTTTAAAAAGTTTTACTATCCTTTTTGACAATTCTTAAATAATAAATAAATTTTGTAAAGGTGGGTAACGGTTAGGAAGGGAAATCCCTGTATCCACTTAACACTTAACTGACTTAGAAAAAATTAAATATGGACGCACAAACTCTGGAAGCTTTTCTTAATACTGCCATTCGTACTGCGACCGAGCATTCCCGGAGGGAATTTCAGTCTCGGGTTGACGAACTGACAAACAGGTTAGCAAGGATCGAATCACCAGTTCGTGTTACCCAATACGAACCGGTGACTATTCAACCCGGAATACCATGTGACGAATCATTGGACCTTGTGAAAACCTTGCCGGAATTCAAAGGCGACGCGACCCGTTATGTGTGTTGGAGACAAGCAGCTCATACTGCTTATAGAGTGTTCGAGGCGTATCACGGTAGCTCAAGACACTACCAAGCGGTAGGCATAATCCGAAATAAAGTAGTAGGAGCCGCAGATAGTGTTTTATCCTCTTCAGTTTTCATGCTATCATTTCTCGACTAGGGCCTATGCGGACAATAGACCAATTTACTTAATTGAACAGGAGTTATCGACCCTTAGACAAGGAAAATCATCAGTAGTGGAGTTCTATAATGCAGTGGAGAGAAAGTTGACTCTGATAGTCAATAAAACAATCATGACTCACGGTGAGAATACCACGCTGATAGGATCACTTAATAAGAAATATCGGGATGATACACTTCGCGTGTTCATCTCGGGACTCAATCGCCCTTTGTGCGATGTTCTCTTTTCCTCTAGACCCGCTGATCTGCCGTCAGCACTTGCCCTAGCGCAGGAACTGGAAGCGAACCAAGCCAGATCAATGTTTGCAAGTTCCTTTAACAGACAGGCATCCCATAACTTAGATCCTTATTATTATTCATCCCAATACCGTAGAATACCTCAAGACCAACGAGGACAAACTCGAACTCAGCAAACTCCAGTACCAATGGGCATAGATCCGTCGTACTCCCGCTTCAGACAGAACAGACCCCAACAACTCCACGGAAATGACGATAGGTACCGCAATCAAGGAGCTTACCCTAAGGTAACTCGTCCGGATAACAGTAACACGGGCGGCATATTCAATCGCCATCAGCCTTATCAACAGGCCTGAATAAAGAAAAAACTGAAAAAAGACAGCATGGAAGTGATCAGCTGCCAATACAAAAGATACAGCGTATCAAAAATATCACCCAAGGCCAATACGAACCGGAAGGCGAATACTGGAGTGATACCGGGTATGATGACTATTATCATGACACAGAACGTAAGAGTGCTGAATATAACCTGGACGGACCGAAAGACGACGTTAATTTTTTAGGACTAAGTCCCTCTCGCCCTATGTCGAAAGGACACTTGGGGGAAGAGGAATAAGATTTTTAATCGACACCGGTGCTGCAAAGAGCTATGTAAAACACCTTAACGCTCTAAAGGGAATAAAACCTGTGAATAACCCTTTCACTGCCAAATCCACCCACGGTACCGATATAATTAACAAAAAATGTACAGTAAATATATTAAATAAGAATGTTGAGTTCTTTGTCCTACCCAGCTTGAAGACCTTTGACGGCATTATAGGATTGGACTTATTAAAAGAAGTAAATGGTAGTATTGACCTAAAGAGAGAGAAGTACCTCTTCTGGTGGTGGAAAGGAAAAACTCTTGTACTACTACTGCTCGGACGTTAACAAATTAGTAGAAACTAAATCGGAAACAAGCAAGGACAATATTGATATCTCTACATTGCTAAAGCATCATGCTAAAGTTTTCGCTGATCCAGATGAAGCGCTGCCCTACAATACCAGCATTGTAGGTACGATAAGGACCGTGGACGATTTACCCGTCTACTCGAAAAGTTACCCGTACCCCATTGCTTCTGCGGAATTTGTCAATAAGGAGATATCAGATCTGTTGCGTGACGGAATCATTAGACCATCCCGTTCCCCTTATAACAATCCAATTTGTGTTGTAGATAAGAAAGGTTTAGACGAAAAAGGCAACAAGAGATCACGACTCGTAATTGACTTTAGGAAGCTAAACACCAAGACAATAAGTGATAAATACCCAATACCGGATACTTCTGCGATTTTAGCAAACATGGGAAGTGCAACATTTTTCTCCACAATAGACCTCAAATCAGGATTTCACCAAATCAAACTCGCAGAAAAGGATAGAGAGAAAAAATTTTCTCGGTCAACAACGGAAAGTACGAGTTTTGTAGGCTCCCCTTTGGTCTAAAAAATGCTCCTAGCATTTTCCAGAGAGCCATTGATGATGTCCTTAGGGATGAAATTGGGAAAACGTGTCATGTTTACATAGACGATGTTATCATTTTCTCCAAAACTGCCGAACAACGCGGTAAGGACATTGATCAAATCCTGACAAAACATTTCGATGCCAATATGCGTGTTTCCCCTGAGAAATCCAAGTTCTTTCAGGAAAGTGTTAAATTTCTAGGCTTTACCGTATCAAAAGAGGGAATCAAAACATGCCCCGACAAAGTCAAAGACATTTTAGAATTTTCGATTCCAAAATCGTTACGAGCTTTGCGTTCATTCCTAGGATTAGTACGATATTATCGACGGTTTATAAAGGACGAGGGAGAACTGCCGGCAATAGTATGGGCTCTACAAAAGCTTCGTAACTATTTGTATGACGTAAAGAATTTGAATATTTACACCCACGCTGGAGAGAATACAGAAGGTGGCGCCGATGGCAATGCCGCTAATCGGCTCTCAGTGAATTTGACAGAATCAGCTGTTTTGCTGACGTCACAGTCGAGATGACAGCAGTAGTGATGTGCTGAGTCAATACTTGTAAGTATCCAATACTCTCGATACTCGGTACCGAAACATTTAGGTTTCGAATAAAAGCGCACATGTGCCAAAAATATAGAAAAAACGGTTCAGAAAACTCGCCTATCAAAACCCGAATGTAGAAGCCAATAGAGCTTTTAATACTGATTCAAATTAAAGATGTATATATGTCGGTTCGAGGCCATAATACAGAGAAACTTTTACTTGTTTGAAGCATTTTTGTTCCAGCTGAATCGGACGATATCATTCAGGCTGATTCTGTAACCAGTTAGCGACAGATTCTGTAACCAGTTAGCGACAATTTTCGAATCGGTATCGGTTTCGTTGACGTATGATATGAAATATTTTTACGCCAATAAGTACGATATCAATCCGAAACTTGTCGCAAACTGGTTACAGAATCCACCCCGCACCTCCCCTAAAAGGTTCTTCATCCACCAAAGTATTTTTCTTGAAGGGTTAAAACTGATAAAATAATATTTCTCTTTTTCGATAAGTTCAAGTGTTTTAGCCGATATCATATAAATTAGTAATGATTCGGATACCGATAACGAAGTATTGGGTACCGAAACCTCTTTTTAGTATTGGGTACCGACAATTCATCACATCACTAGACAGCAGTTTTATTTGCTGCTCTCTGTTGTCAACTCTACGGTGACGTCACGCCAAAATTACTCTCACGAATTCTGCTGCAATCGGCGCAATCTTGTATTCTATCATCCTTGATTTACACCGACCATCAACGCGAACGCGAAAATGAAAAGATGGCGTGCCTTTGTTGAGGAATTTTCACCGCAGTTTCTTTACAAGCCTGGTAAGGAAAACTTCGTCGCGGACGCCCTCTCCCGACAACATATAAATTCATTAGACCATGACATGGACTCAGCAAGCATGGCTGCGAATAGCGAAGAGTCGCACAGTGGTTCGGATAGCAGATCTAGCTGGACGAAAGTCAAAATTTTTTTTGTTTTTAAATTACTTAATGGTACTTGGAATACATTCCTGACAATACATTCAAATAGAAATTGCATTTATTAAAGCATTAACATATGAAAACAAACAAAAAAAGGTAAGTCAACGCCGCCTATTTGAGAACTCTATTTTAAAAGCTGAAATTTAACTTAAATGATTGCTAATTGCACTCACAGATATTTGTATAACAGCAAATTGACTTTATAAACAAAAAATTACACTTATTTCGCTATAGATTCAGAGGTCATAACGCAATTTATGTCCACATTGGTATAAGCAAATTTATTCTGAAAAATCGTCGTTTTGATTAATTAAAAAAATAAATTAAAGAGTAGGAAAAGTAAAGGCCGCCGAAGGCCGTTATAAAACCACTTGCATATTATTCTTTACACCTTCGCAAATGCAGAGTGTAAGTTCGATAACCAAGTCTAACCAATTGGCTTAGATGTTTACAATTTAGTAACGGTATGTCAAATCTCAAAATTCAAAAGTAGTTTTTAACAGGAATGTATCTGAATATAAATATAAGATCAGTGGCGGATCCACGGGGCAGAAGGGGGGAAGGGGTTGTGTGTTAAAAAAGAAAAATACTTGGAGTTATAAAACCTTTGGTTATGTAAGAGTTAAAAAAATAGTACCTCGCGAATTTTCTGCTTTCTGGAATTAAAAAATTATACAACAGGCATGCAAATCTTTAAGCGCTGTTATACAATTTTTTCTAAAATTTATTTGTGTTTATTGCTGTGATCTTAAGTTTTAGTCATGGTAAATAAAATCTTAAGAAGTAAGTTGTTTGACATTTGGTGTTGCAGAAACTTCTAAAAGACAACAAGGTGTCCGTGATTATGTGATTAGTATATTGTAAGAAATATCTGATGAAATTGCTCGTTCCGAAGTAAATAAAGTAAATTACTTTAGATTCGTAATCAGCAACCCAGAAAATCTCCAGATACCCAGTTACATAGATATCTACCGATTTTTTTAAATTTTCGTCCGCCATATTGGATTCCCCATTTTGAATTTTTGGTAAATGACTTTAGATATGTAATCAGCGACCCAGAAAACTCCCAGATACCCAGTTTCATAGAAATCTACCGATTTTTGATAAGTGACTTCAGATTCGTAATCAGCGACCCAAAAATCCCCTAGGTAAGAAGTGGTGTAAAGATCCATCAACGAGTATTTGTTTAAATAGTTTCGTCCAGCTAGATTTGCGATCCGAACCACTGTGAGTCGCTGTATCAAGCAATTCCCACTGTAAATAACCCCATAAATTTTTTTCGGAATCAAATAGTCCTTGAAGAAGGAAATCACACAGCAATTAGCTCGAAAATTATATTTAAATCCCGAATGAGGCACCGAATATCGTTCAATAATGTAGGAGAACTGATGAAAATTATAAAACAATGTGTCAACCCAAATGTTGTGAACGGCTTGCAGTGTGAATTGCCCATCCCATGACCAGCGCGAGATTCTTCAAACCGAACACAACCGAGCTCATCGGTCACTCCGTGAAAACCAGGAACAGGTCCTTGAAAGTTATTATTTCCCTGAAATACGGAAAATTTTGAGGGAAATAATTTCTAATTGCAAGATATGTCACGAGACCAAATACCAACGCCATCCTCCAAACCCAGAAATAGGATCGACTCCTTTACCTGAATATCCGGGAGAAATCCTTCATGTCGACATTTACTCCACCGATAAAACACATTTCCTAACATCAATAGACAAGTTCTCAAAGTTTGCAATAGTATTTCCAATCAAATCTAGAGCCATAGTTGATGTTAAAGAATCCATATACGAACTTCTCAATTTTTACAGAAATACTAAGGTGTTGGTCTGTGACAATGAGAGATCGTCGAATTCGGAAACCATTAAATCAATACTTAAAAATCACTTTAGCGTCGAAATCTACACCAGCCCAAACGCCCCCCGCCCATTGTACGACTAACGGACAAGTGGAAAGATTCCACAGTAGCCTTACGGAAATTGCCCGCTGTCAGAAGCTTGAGACTGGTATCTCTGACACAATCGAGCTAATTTTGCTAGCCACAGCAACACACAGCAACACACCGGACGAAAGATTTACAAAGACATAATGAAAATAGACAAACACGACAGTATAATCCTGGGGATAAAGTTTATGTGAAAACTAATAAAAGAATAGGAAACAAGTTTTCAAAACTTTACACCGAAAAAGTAATCCAAAAGGATCTTCGTACATTTATTATAATTGATGAACGAAAAGTGCACAAAAATAATTTAAGACACTGACCGNTGGGGATAAAGTTTATGTGAAAACTAATAAAAGAATAGGAAACAAGTTTTCAAAACTTTACACCGAAAAAGTAATCCAAAAGGATCTTCGTACATTTATTATAATTGATGAACGAAAAGTGCACAAAAATAATTTAAGACACTGACCGCTCTCTCCTTTGTCGCCCTTAGGATAATTTTGCTCTCGTTAAGCTTTCGAGCCAACGCAGGAATACTCGATTGTACCAACTCTTACTACATCCCAATTACATCCGGAGCTGTAGTTGTTTATGAGCAGCATGGCTTCTTACTTCACCAAACTAATTTGTCAGCATTCGAAGCAATAGCTGAGGAGACGGACAAACTACTGATCCAATTACCACAATCACATATTAAACGACTACTGGAGAATGACATATTACAACTACTGGACGCGATAAAAATACACCATCGGTACGCTAGAAGTATTAACATTCTGGGGAATGCCTTGAAATACATAACAGGGACTCCAGACTCTGACGACTTTCAAATGCTCGAGACCAGAACCAATGCCCTATTAGACACAAAGGAACAACAAATAGCGGAAAATTCAGCTACATAAAAGAAAATAGACGAATTGACAGTGACAGTAAATAAATTATTACAAAATACAAAAAGCACTCAAATAGATACGAGATATCTCTTTTCTCTATCCTCCACCAGAAATAGAGCAGTTATAATGGAATTGGAAACCATTTTAACGTCAGTCACTCTGGGCAGGTTAAATATTGTCAACCCTATCCTGCTAAATGGTATGGAGATCAATGGTTTGTTAGCTGCTGAACACTNTCTGGGCAGGTTAAATATTGTCAACCCTATCCTGCTAAATGGTATGGAGATCAATGGTGTGTTAGCTGCTGAACACTCTGCAAATATTAGCATAAGTGATTTATTGTCCATTTCTAAAATTAAGATATTTCAAGATTCGAATTGCATTTACTTTGTTATTAAATTCAACAATTTATATTGAGCTCGAGGCCGTTTTTTTAATGAAAATTTATTGTGGAAAAGCAACAATAATTTGAAAAAAAATGGTAGAAGGAAATCACCACATTCCTCATCAGACTTCTTTCAGTAGGATTCGAACCGACAATCCCACTGACTCAGCCAGTTGTCTAGAGGTGGGTAACTCAACTCAGAGTTGAGTTATTGAGTTGATTCCTATAAGAGAATCGGTAACTCAGACTCCCTGTCCAAAAAAAATGTAACTCAGTAACTCAGTTGATGCCGTAGGGCTCACATGAATCAATTGAATCATAGTGGCTCATATTTGTCCATATAACTCTCTCGCTTCGCCACAGTGTTTAGCATGGCAAAGTCTTGCATTTTGTTTTTGCACGAGGCGAATTTATACAAGGTGGTGGCAAGAATACAACAACAACAACCACATGTATTTTGTATTGCGGGTGTTATGTCAAATCCCACAAATTCTTATAATTTCGTTTTTTTTTAGTTTTTCTCGAAATATGTATGTATGTAAGATATATAAAGATGTGCATATCAAATCAATTGCCTTTCCAACTATATCCACATTTTGAAATTCGGTACAATAGGTTTCGAAATATAAGCTTTTGAAAATATTGAAAATTCCACCTTTACCCTCCCCTAGCACCGCCCTATTAATTTGCACACAAAAAAAATTACACCTTTCAAATCAGTAGAAAGGAGCTGACCCCGCCCACTTTAAAGTTTTGTTTTATCTCAACGGCCGCTATACCGCATCCATGCCTCAAAACGAGTCTACGATACGAATGAGTGTAACATACAAAGAGTCAAATGAGTTAGTTGAATGAGCTGACTCCTTAAAGTGAGTTGGAGTCATTGAGTCAACTCCTATAAATTTGCTGAGTTACCCACCCTTACAGTTGTCTATGCACCGTGCTAAGTACGCCTTGTAAATTATCGTTTGCTTTTTTCCACTATTTTCATTTTTGTTATGCCAACACAATCAAGCGC
>NW_016158566.1:108455-109794 GCF_001687245.7 Rhagoletis zephyria | reverse complement strand
ATATCCAAGAGTCGGTAGTTTGCACCTTTTCCAAATTTTTAGAACTTACATTCCACCGTAGCAGTAGTCGTTTGAAATACTCAGCCGATTTCTCAGTGGATGTTTAATTATAATTGAAAGATTATTGTCATCTTCTCAGTGTACTTAATATATAATTAACTCACCACCACCTTTCATAAGATTTATTAATGGCGAAACCAGCTTTTCCTGTAAATCCGGTAAAACCTGCAAATTGTGAAATTGTGTTGGGTTGAATCCAAACAGTTTGTTATTTTGCGAAATCCTAGGAAACGAAACAATTGCAAGCTGACACCTTTTTAATAATGGTTTAAATTTAATTAATGCTTTCAATCTGCTCACACGTATGAGTTNTAATTGCAAGCTGACACCTTTTTAGTAATGGTTTAAATTTAATTAATGCTTTCAATCTGCTCACATGTATGAGTTGTCAAAAACCATTGTTTTGAACATGTAAACCTCAAGTAAATGTCAATTCCACCAATTTACAAAAGTATTAAATGTAAAAATCAGTACAAAATCAGTACAAACTCAAAAAATCAGTAGATTTTGCGTACTGATTTCGGGCTCTTAAAACTCAGTACAATAGAAAA
The DNA here is from genome assembly GCF_001687245.7 of Rhagoletis zephyria. Lineage (NCBI taxonomy): Eukaryota > Metazoa > Arthropoda > Insecta > Diptera > Tephritidae > Rhagoletis > Rhagoletis zephyria. The sequence goes on along the minus strand of NW_016158566.1, from coordinate 109,183 downwards.
AAATCAGCACACGTACTGATTAAATCAGCGCATCTGGCCACCCTACTTCCAACCGAAAAGCATTTGCTTGCATTACTTACATATACATATGTACATATGTATGTATGCTGTATGCATAACAAAATGCATACCCAAAACAAACGCGAAAAATATCTCCCATATAACGTCGTTGAAAATTTTTCGCGATAAGTTTATCGCGATAAGCCGTTGTGAGTGATCGCGAATGGATTCTTTGCATCGTTTTTCACATTTATGAGAGGCCGACATCGGCAATGCTCGGACTTCTCATATTCGAGTGAGAGGAAATTTCTTTGCTTTCTTCGATCGCGAATGAAAAGCAGCGGAAATTTTTTTGTAGATCACATTCCGAATGTGAGAGATGATAAATTTGTTTGCATGCAAAAGAAAGAATGCAAAAATTGATTTGGAATATTATCGATCATGAACGTGAGAGAATGTGAGTGAGAATTTTCGAGCCCTGGTTGATTGCAGGCAATGGGGATCTGTTTTTCTTTTAGTCTATATATATAAAAATGAATGCCATTTTTCGTTGTGACTTTATAACTCAAGAACGGGCTCACCTATCAAAACCAAATTTTTAGGCTTTGTTTGGACTATTCAGTAGATGGTTTGTGTTTTGAAATTTTAAGAATCGGATACCAGGGTCTCGAGAAATAGGCCAAAACGTGGACCCGGGTAACCCTAGGATGTGTTTGTACAATATGGGT
>NW_016158566.1:97795-107086 GCF_001687245.7 Rhagoletis zephyria | reverse complement strand
CAGCAACTATTCCAGCTTTGGAAGACAACATTTCCGAAGAAATTCGGGCTATTCCGGCCGAAATGCTCGAAAAAGTTGCCCAAAATTGGACTTTCCGAATGGACCACCTAAGACGCAGCCGCGGTCAACATTTAAATGAAATTATCTTCAAAAAGTAAATGTCATGGACCAATCTAACGTTTCAAATAAAGAACCGATGAGATTTTGCAAATTTTATGCGTTTTTTTAAAAAAAAAAAGGTATCAAGCTCTTAAAAAATCACCCGTTATGTACATTAAACTGCATCACTCCCCATACAGAAAAAAACGGTACTGTTTTTCCATTGGAATTATAAAATCTGTTATATTTTAAGACGTCCACCTAAATATTTCCGAAAAATATTAAGATTTAAGTGAGCTGGACCGATTTGAAAATACCTCCAAAAATGAAGTTTTTTATGAATAAAAATAGTTTAACTTTTTTCAAAGATTGGTATAAGAAAAACTTGAATTACTGAACCTAAACTCTTCCGATTTCGACTTGTGGGGTATCATTGGAAAGGTATTTTCTCACCTTTTTTATTTCTTTGCTAACAAGCTCATTCAAAGGATGAAAGAGAAACGTAGGATGAACGAACGTCATTCAAAGTTGAATTAAGATGTGTTGGTATTTGAAAAAAAAAATTGGGACACGAATGACTTTTTTTTTGCACACAAATAAAAACAGTGAGAAAATACCTTTCTACCGAGATCCCATAAGTCCAAATCAGAATAGTTTTGGCCCAGTTGTTTAAGTTGTTCGTAAATCAATCTTTGAAAAAAGTAAAAAAAACAGCATCAAAAATCTCATTATTACGATTCCGTTCAAAAGATTTTAAAATATTTTTATGCAGATTTTTTAAGCTTAATCTGTTTTGTCATCTGAGGGGACTTTTCTCCAAAAGTACTTTAAGAAACTATTTTTATTCATAAAAAACTAAATTTTTGGAGGTATTTTCAAATCGGTCCAGCTCGCTTAAATCTTAATATTTTTTCGAAAGATTTTGGTGGACGTCTTAAAATATAATAAATTTTGCAATCCCGGCGGAAAAACACCAACTTTTTTTGGTGATGCAGTCTAATGTACATATATGAACACATGTATGCATAAGACGCGAAAACTTTTTGAAGTGAAACTTCTTTAGCCCTTCTTGAGTGTATGCACATGGTTTTAATTTATATTTTTATCGATTTTGTTATCGATATTGCTATTGATTTTGATATTGATATTTTCGGAACTTTTCGATATAATAAACGATATTTTTTATCGTTTTTTTATAGATATTTTGGTCGATATTTTTATTGATTTTGTAATCGATTTTGTTATCGATTTTGCTATCGATATTGATATCGATCTTGCTATCGATTTGTTATCGATTTCGTCATCGATATTTTTATCGATTTTGTTATCGATGTTTTTATCGATTTTGCTATCGATATTATTATCGCTTTTGTTATCGAGATTTTTTTCTTAGTGTGTGCCTTTGTTTTTGACATGGATGTGCTCTTAACCATACCACGTATTCTATGTACGTTTAAATTTAGCGGCTGGGTCTCCGATACAGCCTGCAGACCAAGACGAAGGCGCCGGAGTGTTCCTTTTAAATATTTTTCGTTAGGTTTTAATTCAAGTACTATGTCTCATATTCCATAAACCATGTAAATTCAAATAAATAAAAAAATAAATATTTCGAGTATTCTGTTTTGTAGCCCATCAAATTGTAACTTTGTATCTTAAACGAAAATATTTAGGGAGAATACCTAAAAGAGCGTGCGTATAAAGAGTTATCAAAATCAGCGCGATTAATTATACTAAAATTTAATCGGCTATAGAACTGCATACTTATAAATTCTGGTTTAAAATATTGAAGTTTTTATAACAGTTTCTAGAATTCTTCTTAACTTTCAACACAGTTAGGAACGTGAATTTATATGTTTAATAGACATTGTTTATGTTATAATACTAATGAGCAAACCTTAAAAAAAAATATTTACGAAAAATATTTAGCATAAAAACCATTGTGAATATTCAAAATTCTATATATTCCTCATTCGATGCGGGAGAGTCTATGTATTACAATTCAATACATTTAATACAATTTAATGCTGAGTTAACACAAATAGGCATTAAATATATCACCGTTTTCTCATTTTCCACTCGACTTAGTTTAGATTTTTAATTATAAATAATACCCATTATACGTAACAAATATAAATTATTTTTAAAATGAAGAAAATGAAGGAATAACTGAAACTTTATGTTACTAATGTTAAAGTACACGTTGCCTCGAAAAGTAATTTAGTGCAAAACAAATAGCTATTTAAACATAAAATGAAGTAGTTTTTATTTACAAAATTGTATGCGTGCTTATTTAATGAAAAGGCTATACTATACTTCTTAGAACCAGTTCAAAACTAACCACATTTTTTTTAGCCCGGAGGGGACCCTTTTTAAACTATCTAGGAACTGTTGTTACATGAACTGTCTCAGAACCATCTAAGCCAGAGTCAGCCCAGAACAAGTTCAAAAGTTCTGCAGATGGCGACAATTGTCACTTCGTAGGACATCGCCATGTTAAAAAAGACAGTTGAAAGCATTGATTTGGGATATATGAAGAACCAGTACCGTCCCTTTTCAGGCTAGCTCAGCGCAAGTCCTGAACCGGTTTGATTTGCTGCAGGGATGTATGTATGTATGTGTTTGTTGTCACCGTCCTGCATGCTTGGGTAATACATGTACATTAGGGTGGCCCTTGTTTTAATTTGTCGGATTTTGTTAGGTCGCACCCCGTAGATTGGTGAATATTCATGAAAAAATGTGTTAGCCAAAATTTCAGGTCAATCGGAGAAATACATGTCGGTAGGTGGGTCTGGTTAAATGTACATCTCACCTTTTTCTGTGTGGCGGTGTAATTATAATGATGGAAATGTTTTCTAAATTGCGAGAATAATAAAGTTTAATCAACAAGCAAATATGTCACAAGGGAAAAGCGCCCGGAATGCATCCTCTCCGCAAAAAACTGCAGTACAACAACTGAATTCTAAAGGTGCTAATAGTCCGACAGTAGCAACAGTGTCAGCAATAATATAATACAATTTTAACGGAATATAAGACACAACTCAGCAGAAAAATTTATACTGGAAACATTCAACAAGACCAAAACTTTCTTTAAGTCGCACAAAGACGAGATTATCTTAACAGACGCAGATAAGGGAAACAAAACAGTGGTAATGTACAAAGAGGACTATACAAAAAAGATGAATAAACTACTTGACGACAAAAAAACGTATAAAATAGTAAGAAACGATCCAACTAACACGCTACAGAGGAAGAACAATACCCTGGTTGACGAATTGTATAAAAGCAGAATTATTGACTATAGAGGTAAACAACAACTCGTATGCACAGCAGCGATTGCACCTAGACTTTACGGACTTCCAAAGATCCACAAACCAGACTTCCCTTTAAGGCCAATTTGTTCGTCCATCAATGTTCCGTGTTATGGTTTGTCCAAATATGTAAGTAAGATTCTCAGTAGCCTAATTTCTGAGGAATACAATATAAAAAATGTGTTTAGATTAAAAGATAAACTGGATAAAACTTGACTTCTTTAATCTGATGTTGGAGAAGATAATAAGAGCTGCAGAACTGAACCGCTCAGGAACAATTTACTACAAGAGCGTGCAATTTCTGGCTTATGCCGATGACATCGACATCATCGGTAACAAAAACCGCGAAGTCTGTTCTGCATTTTCCAAGTTGGATAGGGAAGCAAAGCGCATGGGTCTGGTGGTAAACGAGGACAAGACGAAGTATCTCCTGTCATCAAACAAACAGTCAGCACATTCGCGCCTTGGCACCCACGTCACTGTTGACAGTTACAATTTCGAGAAAGTAGAGAATTTCGTTTACTTGGGAACCAGCATTAACACCGATAATAATGTCAGCATTGAAATCCAACGTAGAATCACTCTTGCCAACAAGTGCTACTTTGGACTGAGTAGGCAATTCAGGAGTAAAGTCCTCTCTCGACGTACGAAAACCACGCTCTATAAGTCACTCATCATGCCCGTGCTGGTATATGGCGCAGAAGCATGGACAATGACAACATCCGATGAGGCGGCTCTTGGAGTGTTCGAGAGAAAGATTTTGCGGAAGATTTACGGGCCTTTACGCGTTGGCGACGGCGAGTACCGCAGACGATGGAACGATGAGCTGTATGAGCTTTACAACGACATGGACATAGTGCAGCGAATTAAAATACAGCGGCTCCGCTGGCTTGGTCATGTCGTTCGAATGGACACCGACGCTCCAGCTCTGAAAGTATTCAACTCGGAACCCGCTGGTGGTAGCAGAGGAAGAGGGAGGCCCCCACTGCGATGGAAAGATCAGGTGGAGAAGGACTTGGCTTCACTTGGCGTTTCCAATTGGCGTCAGTTGGCACAAAGGAGAAACGACTGGGGTGCTTTGCTGAACTCGGCCAAAATCGCTTAGGCGGTTACAGCGCCAAAAAATAAGAAGAAGAAGAAGAAGAAGGATAAAATAAAAGTAGGTGAGGAAGAATTGCTGGTGTCCTTTGATGTGGTATCTTTGTTTACCAACATTCCGATACCTTTAGCCATTAAAATCATTATGTCAAAATGGAGCAAAATCAAACAGTCGACGAACATCTCCAAAAATAAATTTATAAATATCCCTAATTTCTGCCTGAAGGATAACAATTATTTCCCGCACAACGGAAAATTCTATGCACAAACCTTTGGAATGCCAATGGGAAACCCACTCTCACCTACTACTGTTGACATTATAATGGATGATTTACTAAACGCAACTATGTTAGAACGTAAGGAAAACTTTGAAATTGATATAAAATTTATAGTAAAATATGTGGATGACATTTTTGCCATAGTTAAACGAAACCACGTGGACACCATATTGAAAACACTTAACAAATATCATAAAAAATTGCAGTTTACAATAGAAACTGAAACCAACCTCCGGATTCCATTTTTAGACGTTATGATCCAAAGAAGAAATGACTCTTTGATATTTGACTGGTATTCGAAACCTACATCCTCGGGACGTTTAATTAATTAACTAACAACCAAAACACAATACTAGCATACCGATCAAATTACACGTTGTCTTCAATTTTTACCAAAACCAAAACTCCTATAGAGCCGCACCAACAAAATAACGTAGTGTACGAAATAACATGCGAAGGAAATGAAAACGAAAAGTGTAATAAAATTTACATTGGGACAACGAACATGCCGCTTGCAGTTCGCTTATCGGAGCATGAAGCGGACATCAAGAAGATGCAAGCGGACATACAGCTGATCTAACCAAAACAAAAACAAAAATAATAGACAAAAAAAAATGGAGAGAACGAGATTCACGTTGGAGAGCTTAAGGATATTACAGAATAGGCACAAGACAATTGAGTATTCCACTTGCGAACAGCGTTATGTGATTTTATAATAGTAAGCCATAAATTAAAAAAACGTCCACAACAACAAGTAACATCCAAATTGTATATTCCTTTTTATTATCTGAAAATTTGGATAAATAAGAGCCTAATAACATTAAAAATCAAAATCGCAGTGTGGTAGTTTTTGCAAATTTTATATATAGAAATTAAATATAGCGAAACAGTATATTTTATATAGGCAGCTTTTTTAAGCTTTTCGCGTTCTCTCTTCCATGGAGGTTGGTCTGCTTCTTTTTTAAGACGTCTTCCACTAGGCACCGAAAATACCACGTTTTCTTGGAGTTTTCTAAGTTCATCAGAAGATGGAGACTTTTGAACTTGTATAAATACGTACAATAAATATTATAGCGACTTTTGAAAGTGTATATATACATACAGTAAGTATTATAGCGACTTTTCCTAGAGTAGCTAACATTTGATGCTAGTTTTTTCAGAATATGAAAGGATTTTGCACTGTGTTGTTAGTGGACATGAAACTACTTTAACCCTGGACGTGCTTTGTTAGTCGATTCGACTAACAACAATCGTGTTTCGCTTCGTATGTGTGCTTTTACACAGTTCAAGTATTGAATTCAATTCTGCTCGGACATGGAAGAGAGGGGGTGAGAAGAAAAGGGACGAGTACACATGCGTCTGTACCGTCAAGTCGTTTCAACTTTCTTGCTTTGCTTTTGGCATTTTCGTTGCTTCCCATTTAAAGAACCAAAGACTTGAATTCAACAGAATTGAAACGTGTAAAAGCAAATAAAAAACACAAAAGAGAATGAGCAAGAATTGCTTTCAAGTACTTGAATCATGTAAATCAGGTGTATCTCTTCTATCGTTTTTTATTTTGCGCTCTGTGTTCGCATATCACCAGTCGAAAGCGAGCTCTAGCAGAGTGTGGACGCTCAAAACTTTCAGTGAACTGCAAGTAAGTTATTTGTCAATGTTATTGTGGCTTCTTAACATTTTATTTTTAATATTTTTATTGAGCTTTGTACCACGATTGTTTATTAGGAAAAATTTAAAAAGCAACAAAGTCTAAGCGGTAGAAGTTATAGCACTATTTCGGAGATCAAAACATCTCCTCATCAGACTTCTTTTTTCTAGACTTCTACGTTATTTATGCATGCTTGGTAGTCGAAACGACTAATAATGCATTTAGTGTGACTTTTTGATTTTGTTGTATTTTGCAGCGTGAAATATTTATATACATACGTACATATTTTGGAAAAGTCATTTAAAAATGAGTTCTAAGCGCTATCTCGATGACAAGCGAATTGAAGAATTTCTTCAAGCTTCAGACAGGGATGATGGAGAAAGCCGTTTTTCTGGAGTTGAAGAAGATGGCGTAATATATTTGAAAACAATGACGATTTGGAATCTTCGTCTTCATCTTATGGAGAAACTGATCCTGAAGATGATGATGTAGCTCTAAATATTTTGCGGGAAAGGCTTAATAAGAGCCGCATTATTTATACATTAAAGTTTCTTTGTTTGGGAAAAATCGCCACAAGTGGTCGACGGTGAAACCGGAAAACCATCGGTATGGCCAAAATATTTTTCATACAGCAAGAGGACCATCACTTCGTTCCAAAAACATAATTGAGCCGCTTGATTGTTTCAAAATGTTTATATCTGATAATATAATTCACCATATTATCCAATGGACAAATATTGAATTGGCAAATAAAAACGAAGCCGCCAGCCACCCATAAAACGCCGCTGAGTTATATGGATCGATTGGCTTGCTTACATTTACTGCTGCTATGAAAAACAACCACCTTCCGATCTATTGGCATCATTACGGTTTGATGACAAAACGACTAGAATTGCTCGCATAAGCGATAGATTTACTCATATAAGACATGTCTGGGATATTTTTGATGATAACTGTCGTGGAAACTACAATCCAGGATTATATTTGACAATAGATGAGCAACAGCTCGCTTTTCGCGGTCACTCGTCTATGGGATGTTAAATATAGCGTTCATTAATAGCTACGTAATTTACTCACATAACATGTTAAACTCGAATAAGAAACCACTATCGCGGAGAAATTTTCTTAAGAAGTTATACAATGATCTGGTTCAGCCACATATGACGCAACGATTGAACTGTAACCCTAATATATCAGTCAAACTTCGTCAAAATATCGAAAATATACTACCTCAAGAAGAAATTCAAAGTAACGCTATAGAAAAACAAACAAAAAGGAAGATTTGCAGCTTTTTTGATTATAAAAAGCACCGAATGACTAAGTCATGCTGCAAAAATTGCCAAAAAAGTATTTGTGGTGAGCACAAATTTGACATATGCACAGAATGTGCAAACAAATTTCCTCCTAAATAACTCTTTGATGATATTGATAAAAAAAAAACATATGTGTTAAGCAAAGACTGTGTTGGCAATGCCAAAACTTAAGTTAAATTAGAAAATAAGGCTTTTCTGTAACATGATCTCTAGAAGAGTACAAAAACTGAAGTCATTTACCTTTTTGTTTATTATATCGCTAGCTTAGAGTGCAAAGTTGCTAAGTCCATTTTTTTCAATTGTACAGGGGGCACAAAAAACGTTCCTAAGTAGTTGTGCGTTTTTCATTTACCCTTTATTAAAAAAAAAATAATAAAAAAGTCTGCTTTTTTACAAATTTTGTAGACAATTTTGTGACTTAGCAAATTTTCTACTGTTTTCTTAAAATTTTTTTTTTGTTGGACTTAGCAAATTTTCCATGAATTTTTCCAATATGTACAATACGAAAAATCCATCTCGTAGTTACATTTTAAGAAACAATTTATTAAAACAAATTGTTTAGGTTCTTTTAATCATAATAATAACAGAAGGGAATAGTGATTTTGTTGCATCAAATGTTAAAGCTGTTTTTGATAGACTTTTTATGCTGATTACTATAAGTGACCATCAATTCAAGGTGCAGGGATGGTATTTTCAGGGATAGTAGTCGAGACTTCTAGCTTTAATTTAAGCGTAATATCACCTTAAGTTTCTTTGCTATGGCTTCTAAAATATTGCAAAAAACGCGACACTTTGACCTCGTTTTTTTCCAAATCTAGAGCTGATGGAGACTTTATACTTACGGATTCTATCCAAAACAGCTTTAACATTTGATGCAACGAAATTGTTTCCCATTTTTGTTCCCTTGTGTAATAGATTGGGGCTTATACATATGTTAGTCTTTGGCCGAGCTTCTCCTCCGATTTGTGGCGTGCGCCTTGATGTTGTCACACAAAGGGAAGGGACTTACAGTTTTACGCTGTTTTTGATGGCAAAAATACACTCGGAGGTTTGCCATTGCCTGTGGGGGGCACCGGTGTTAAGGATAAACCTTTTCTTCTAAATTTGTTTGTAATGTTGCTTTGACCAGGGCTTGAACCCAGGCCCTGTACAGTGGCAGCGCGCACTGCTTACCACTACACCACAGCGGCCGTTCTTTTATTATCCCATTAATGGGATTTTCGGTTCAATTTTTAATTTTAAACGTAGCTGCGAACTTGTTTATTATAAACAACAACTTATACATTAAAATAATAATGAACAAACAATTAATGGTATATTAAATTAATAGTATTGTTCGCTGAAACTAAACTACACACAAAAAAATCATTCATGTAGCAAACTATCGTAAAAATTATGATGGTCTTTAGGCAAAGTTGCTTTTAAATACTGCAAGTCTTCGTTCTTTCTTGCTGTAATTCGGCGTCTGTCTAGAACTATTGAAAAGCTACTCAGAACAGATAAAATTTTTTATTTTTTTCAAAAATTTAACTTTTTCGAAAAAAGTT
>NW_016158566.1:88913-96818 GCF_001687245.7 Rhagoletis zephyria | reverse complement strand
TTTTTTTCGGCGTAATTTTGCAGAACTTTCTTTCTCCTTCTCAGGAACTCTAGAACTATTAAAAAGCTGCTCAGAACAACTTTTTATTTGCCTTTTTGCCACATGTCGTATGCTGCGTGAATCTGGCATACCCAATTTTCAAATCAATTTTTTTTTGTGAAAATATCCAGAACTTTTTTCCCCCTTTTCAAGAACTCTAGAACTATTGGAAGGCTACTCAGAACAACTTTTTTTTTTTCGTTTTGCGTCATACCGTATGCCAACTTCCCAGGCATAAAAAGTGGACTTAGCAACATTTCACTCTAAGCTAGCGATATGTAATATGGAAAATAATATATATTTAATATTTTGTTAACGTGTTTAAAAAATAAACAAAAACTCAAAATCATCAATCGTATTTCCTTCTTAACTGTTGTTCATTTCTTATTTAAATTCAAAGTTGGTGTTAGTCGCTCCGACTAACAAAGCCCGCATACAGGGTCAAAAGAGCGAAGCACTTCCAGGATTAAATAGTGGTACGTTAACCATCAAAAACTAAAAATCGAAAAAGAATTTACATAGCGCACTTTGCAAGTGGACTACTCAATTAACAAAAAGGAAGACACGGATGACATCGCGACTGTATATCTACTTTATTTATAGCTAACATCAAGCAGTATGACAAGTGTACCACAACGACGCTGGTATCGATGCTGACCAATTAGTTTAAGATTTGATGTTATTTATTTCTTTATATATGTACGTGTATTTTCAACACATGTTTATAACGGGTGATTTTTTTGAGGTTAGGATTTTCATGCATTAGTATTTGACAGATCACGTGGGATTTCAGACATGGTGTCAAAGAGAAAGATGCTCAGTATGCTTTGACATTTCATCATGAATAGACTTACTAACGAGCAACGCTTGCAAATCATTGAATTTTATTACCAAAATCAGTGTTCGGTTCGCTTTACGTCCGATTTATGGTCTACATAATCGACCAAGTGAGCAAACAATTAATGCGATTGTGACCAAGTTTCGCACTCAGTTTACTTTATTGGACATTAAACCAACCACACGAATGCGTACAGTGCGTACAGAAGAGAATATTGCGTCTGTTTCTGAGAGTGTTGCTGAAGACCGTGAAATGTCGATTCGTCGCCGTTCGCAGCAATTGGGTTTGCGAAACACATTTNTCCAAAAATTTTTAAAATACGTGATTGTTTATTTTTTTTTGTATAACTGTTTACACATTTTTATACGTCCATACTAATTTATAAAATTTTTATTTATATTTATATGCTGATGTAGAAATAAAAGGAGAAAAACGCTCCTGAAGATGCTAAGAAATTTAGCGAAACGTCGGGTTAAAACGTGAAGAACAGTGTTTTCTTGCACATAAAGGTACTGATCAATAAGCCTATAAAATACCAAAAGCAATCTACCATAAATTGATCATTAACTAAAAATCAGTAGTTCGGCTGTTTGAGAGGCTGGAAAAGAAATTGGAAACGTCTATAGAGAGTTCAAAAATTGAACGACAGTGAAGAGCGCGTTATGCAAAAAATTTGTGAAATCGCTGCTGAGCTTGCAAACCTTATCAGCTATGAAAAATATTGATGAAAGAGTAAGTGCGCTAGAGAAACTGCACGACGAAAATGGGGAACGAAACAAAAGAGTTCTCACAATTTGTCAGCAAGTCGATGAGCTGGAGAATCCGTTGATGTCAACCGATGTAATTGTATATGGTGTACCGCAGGTGGCTGGCGAGAATTTGCCTTCGCTATTTACTCAGCTATGCACGTGAGTTACCATGGCATTCAGTTAGCGGTCTCTAGTCACTTATACTAGGTTCACATATAAGTAGATTATCCTCATTTTCGAGCTTAACACCCTAATCTGTAATTATAACAAGAGATTAGCCATATAAAATTCGTCCCTTGTTAATCTGTAATTATAAAATAATCTCAGATTAAACCGATAACTTTTCGGTGTCCATCCTAGTTTTATCGATTGTTTTTGCAAAAAAGAGGAGAAATGCCAAATGTAAAAGTAAAAAAAAAATGTACGCTAGCAAGGAAACGAGGTTTGTAAAGGTATTTTTAATAAAATGTTAAGTTAAAATATATTTATATTGCTTATTATAGCATAAAAACGTGATCACGGTGGCACAGAGAAGAAACATAACTTTTCCTTGAGATGTGAGAATAACAAGCACAACAAATTTGACGGCTAATAATCTGAGATTTGCCTGTGTAAACGGGGTGATTAAAAAACGAGCTTTGATTGTGATAATATTGATATGTGAACATAGTTTTATAGTGACTTTTGGTATTCAGTAAGTCACTAATTTGTCAGCTGGCTAAGAGCCGGTCACAAAAATAGAAGTATGGAGGAAAAACTTATTTATTTCCATTTTATTAAAAAAAACACGCGAAAATGAAGCGAGGAAATTTTTTCAACAAGAATTTCATTAGGACATAAACCAAAATGCTTTAATATCATACTAATTAAATACATTTATTTTTTTTTACGTCAAAAACTAAAGATTGTTAAAAAAAAATAAAACTAATAAAAAAATACTAAATAAAAAAGAATTAAAAAGTCCTCCACGGCCGAGGTGGACTTGAACCCGGACCCTCTCGGCTGCCAGCCTAATGCTTTGACCACTCGGCCATTACGACTCTTTGACGGGCGCGGGCAAAAAGCATACATAAACACTAAGGGTATTCATCAAACCTTATAAATGCATTGTAAACCGTATAAACTTATAATTGTGTAAACCTTATAAATGAACTGTTAAAATTTGTATGGAAACTCGTTTACGCATTTCTGATAAATTTCTCCAGCAATTTCACTGAATAAACTTGATAAACTGAAGCCAATGCAACTCTGTCGCAACTCTAGCTATGTTTCCTTGGGCAATAATCGGGATCCGCATAAAAATTTTTCACGCAAATTCAACAACAACGATATGATCCTGATAGAGATCTGGTTCAATTATTATCCGTTCTGTTTGTTTTGTTTCACTGATAATTTGGCTGCACAGTTTGGTAGCAGTGACAAATGAATTCATACACAAACAGATATTCTGTCATTGTTTCTTTAAAATTGCTTCAAATAAATCGCCTTTCTCTTATATGTGCATTTATTTAAGTAGATATTATCTCCTAAATATAATTTTTTCCCATTTAATGAGTTAGTTTCTATAATTTCTTTATCCTCGTGCTAGTAATATAAAGTTAGTGATACTGAGCACGATAACCAAAGAAAACACGATTATTGTCGCAAGTGTAAACGAAAAGAGAGTGTGGGTCGTTCATGTAACAGAGTTCGTAAACTTATAAGATTATCTGCTTGATAAAGTTATCGGTTTAGATAAATACCACTACTATCAGTTGCTTGTCTGTGTTTGCTTTCACCACACATTTTTGGTGAACTTTTTGTGACTCTCTCCTTCTGAATACCCAAGTCGTCTTAAGTCACAAAAATAGTTACTAATTGCTAATCTCAAATTTAGTGACTTGAGATGAGACTGAATTACTGAATCCCAGGGTTAATCTGCCTCCGCTTGCCATTCGCTCATCTTTTCGAATGCGTAAAACAAAGAACAATAACAACTCCTCTCCAATCATATTTAAATTGAACTCGGCCGAAAGTCTTTGATTCTACGCGACATTGGCCTCAATGCTGAAGGGAAGTTCTTCGTACACGAATGCTTGACAAAGCCGAAGCGTGAATTAATGCAATACGCAACTCAACTTAAGAAACAGAAACGTCTGGTGAGTGCATTTTCGATTCGTGGGCACATATTTGTAAGAAAACATCCCGAAAGTGTAGCAGTGAAGGTTTTGGATCGTAAAAACGTCAATCATATTGCAGCTGCTACATAGTTTACGTACATATGCTATACTATATTTATATTTATAAAATGTTAAGAGCGTTGATTTTGTCTTTTGTTAGTATTAAGTTATTCCCCTACCTCTTGCTTGTTTCATTTTCTTATTATTCTGACAAGATGGAGCAAAAGAAAAAAGTAATTTTCTGGCTGACGTTTGTAATTTCGGCGCCATGTTATTTTCTGTGAAAAGTAAACAAAGAATATGAAGACGAAGCATAAAGAAAAACTGCAAGCAATGTTGTGCACATATTTGTGCTAACCAATTTTTTATTTATGTACGTGTTTTTGCATTCAATCACCGCGCCCTTCATTTTAATTACATTTGGACAAAAAATCAATTAATAATCACTGAAATAAACCACCGACAAAATACATACACATAAAACAAGTAAGAAAGTCTAAGTTCGGGCGGAGCCGAACATTAAATACCCGGCGCACGTATTAAATATGTGTTTTTCACCTTACCGAAAGCTACCGCTACATGGTAAGCCGGCGCGTATCAATTTTGAGTAAATTAGAGTCCTTAGATTCCGAAATTTTGAAGTTTCAAGCAGTTCTGAAATTTGCCGTTATATGTAAAGCGGCCTCAATTTTAATCCGCTTTCAATAATTTTCAACGTTTTGCTTTTATGTGGCAAGCACAATAACCATACCGAGTTTGGTACAAATTGGTAGAACGGTTACCGAGATACATATATGTGATCATAAGTGGGTGGTGCCACGCCCATTTTCCAAAATTTTATCACAAACGTATTTCTTGGTTAACAAATTGTTGCAAGCATCAATTTTGAATAAATTAGCTTTAATATTTACTGATTTATCGAAAATTTTGTATTTCTCTAAATTACCGTTATATGGGATGTTAGCGTGGTTATTGTCCGATTGTAAAAATTTTCGGCCATTTGGTATATTGTGTGAAGGCCAACAACTGTGCCAAGTTTGGAAGAAATTGGTACAGCGGTTACCAAGATATACATATGTAACCATAAGTGGGCGTGGCTACGCCCATTTTCCGAAAATTTATAATACTCTTATTTTCCGTGTAAAACTTATTGTAAATATCAATTTTGAGTGAATAACCTCCAGTAGTTACTAAAATATCGCAGTTTTCGTATTTCTCTAAATTACCGTTATATGGGATGTGGGCGTGGTTACAATCCGATAAATGGAAACCTACATACCAAATTTTGTTGAGATATCTCAATTTTTGCTCGAGTTATCGTGTTCATGGACGGACGGACAGACGGACAGACGGGCAGACGGACGGACAGACAGTATACATTTGTCTATATCTATCTCGAATCGTTTTGGCTGTTGCAAACAACCGTTATGTGAACAAAATTAATATACCCTTGTGCACAAGTGCGCTCGGGTATAAAAAGAAGCAAAACAGAAATAGCAAACTTCAAAATTACGAACGTCACACACTTTTTTCTCAATTGCTATTACAAATGNATTTGTGCTAACCAATTTTTTATTTATGTACGTGTTTTTGCATTCAATCACCGCGCCCTTCATTTTAATTACATTTGGACAAAAAATCAATTAATAATCACTGAAATAAACCACCGACAAAATACATACACATAAAACAAGTAAGAAAGTCTAAGTTCGGGCGGAGCCGAACATTAAATACCCGGCGCACGTATTAAATATGTGTTTTTCACCTTACCGAAAGCTACCGCTACATGGTAAGCCGGCGCGTATCAATTTTGAGTAAATTAGAGTCCTTAGATTCCGAAATTTTGAAGTTTCAAGCAGTTCTGAAATTTGCCGTTATATGTAAAGCGGCCTCAATTTTAATCCGCTTTCAATAATTTTCAACGTTTTGCTTTTATGTGGCAAGCACAATAACCATACCGAGTTTGGTACAAATTGGTAGAACGGTTACCGAGATACATATATGTGATCATAAGTGGGTGGTGCCACGCCCATTTTCCAAAATTTTATCACAAACGTATTTCTTGGTTAACAAATTGTTGCAAGCATCAATTTTGAATAAATTAGCTTTAATATTTACTGATTTATCGAAAATTTTGTATTTCTCTAAATTACCGTTATATGGGATGTTAGCGTGGTTATTGTCCGATTGTAAAAATTTTCGGCCATTTGGTATATTGTGTGAAGGCCAACAACTGTGCCAAGTTTGGAAGAAATTGGTACAGCGGTTACCAAGATATACATATGTAACCATAAGTGGGCGTGGCTACGCCCATTTTCCGAAAATTTATAATACTCTTATTTTCCGTGTAAAACTTATTGTAAATATCAATTTTGAGTGAATAACCTCCAGTAGTTACTAAAATATCGCAGTTTTCGTATTTCTCTAAATTACCGTTATATGGGATGTGGGCGTGGTTACAATCCGATAAATGGAAACCTACATACCAAATTTTGTTGAGATATCTCAATTTTTGCTCGAGTTATCGTGTTCATGGACGGACGGACAGACGGACAGACGGGCAGACGGACGGACAGACAGTATACATTTGTCTATATCTATCTCGAATCGTTTTGGCTGTTGCAAACAACCGTTATGTGAACAAAATTAATATACCCTTGTGCACAAGTGCGCTCGGGTATAAAAAGAAGCAAAACAGAAATAGCAAACTTCAAAATTACGAACGTCACACACTTTTTTCTCAATTGCTATTACAAATGGCTGCTTCTCAACCGGTCAGATCTGTTCTAATTGGTTCATGGGTCGTTTACAAGCATCTCGTGATAGACACACACATGGCTCACTTGAGCAATGACATGAGTATAGGCACTAACGACGATAATCTAATACTATGTTCAAATTTACGAGTTAAACATGTTAAATGGGCTTGAACCAGTTAAATGAACAAAACATGTTAAATCGCATGCAATTGTTGTTGGAAAATTGAACCAGTTAAATCATTTTACTCGTTTGAAAACCAGTTCAGCGCAGAGTTGTATCAGAAAGCTTTCTGCATCAGCCAATCAGAATGAGCCAAAAGCTTTCATTTGATATGCCAGCAGGGTTAAAGTTTCACTACGATCGTAGTAGATTTACTACGGTTTCAGAGAAAATTTTAAACTTACTACGCTACTCCGCTTTACCTACGATCTGCTTCGTTTTTAATTCCAAAATAATAAAGTACGCCTTTTGCAGTATCTAAACTAAAAAAAGAACAACATAAAATAAAATTGTTTTTCTTTTTAATACAAACATGAATTGATGAATTCAGGTAATTTTTAATGTATAATATAAATAATATTAGACTAGTTTGTATTTTTATGTAGCACATACTATATCTAAACAAAAATATGCCTCTTAAAGGTATTCTTTCTGGAAAATGGCATAAATTTCGTAATTTTTCCACGATAATAATAGTTGAAATGGTATTTTAAAGATAGTTTTATCCACTCTTTCGCTAATATATGCAACACTTGCTTGAAATATTAGATGATAACTCTGTCATTAAACATCCATTTGGTTCCTTACTTTGGCTAAAGAGAGATTGTAGAGTCTAAGGTTTATAGGGTAGAGTTCCAGGGAAACAATTGGAGGATAGCGTAACGCATTTTTCGACGAATATAAAATAAGGATTTGCAGCCATTTTTGCATACTTAAATGAGAAAAATGTCTCTTTGGATTATGATGTTCTCTATTAAACGAGCGACCTATAAAAATACTACTATGGAACATTATTTTATGCTACGATTTTCCGATTTAAGCTTGCCGGAGTTCTAACCCTGCACGCCATTTATTTGAAATCAACCGTCAAAGTTAACTCGAAATGTTCAATGTGGACGATTGTGTTTTACAAAAAGCTTTTTTTTCATTTAACAAGTTAAATGGGGCCAATTTGAACGTAATATAAGGCTAGCTCTTAAATTAACATGCCAATATCATCAATCAATCAATATGTCATTTTAATGCACGAAGCTTAACAGTAGACAAACTTGAGTATTTAATTTATATTTTCCGTTACCTCAACATTCAGTGGCGGACACACGTTGGGGTGGGGGGAATGGGTTGGGTTTTGGGGGTTAAA
>NW_016158566.1:75219-88813 GCF_001687245.7 Rhagoletis zephyria | reverse complement strand
AAAGTTTAACAACCACTCTTGAGATTGGTTATAAATTGTAAACACAAAATATGTAGTGTGTTATGGAATGGTTGACACCAGTGATGGGCAAAATTGTATTTACTAAGTATTAAGTACTAAGTACAAAAGTATTTAGGTATTTTGTGTTGTTGTAAATACCAAAGTACTATTTACTTAGGTATTTAGGAGCTGCTAAATACCCAAGTACTATTTACTTAGGTATTTAGGAGCTGCTAAATACCCAAGTACTATTTACTTAGGTATTTAGGAGCTGCTAAATACCCAAGTTTAAATCAAACAATCACATTTTTGAAACGAAAAAAATGAGAATGCACACAGCTCTGCCGTGAAGTGAATAATCAAGATAAAACCCAAAACAAAAAAATATTTAATTTGCATGTTGCCTGCAGTGGAGTTCGAACCCAGACTCTCTCTGGATATCAACAAATTGTGACAAGCATCTTTGCACACTCAGCTACAGCCAGACCTATAAATATGCTTTCAAATATTGAATTTTCATCAACACCACAGCACGCGATTTGTACGGATAAATACCCTGCAGTGAAAAGCTAAACCAGTCTGTAAAAATACTAGTTCATTAACTAGTATGTGCTAAAGCGATGGCCTGCCAGTTCGACAATTTCGAAGAACTTAACAGCCTCATTCTCTATTGCGAAACGAATGTTCGTTTCGTGTCAGAGTCGCATCGTTCGTATGTTTGTATTCCGTATTTCGAATACAAAAGCAGACGAAAACAGCTGATTCATACGTAGTAGGCAAAATAACGAATTGTAATGTCAAATTCAAACGAAAATAATTTTTCTATCGTTGTAATACATTTGAAATGGAAGAATCTTCAAAAAAAGGTAATCTCGCATAAAATATAAGAAATATTTGCATTGTGGTAATAAAGTGTTCGCTTTCAGTGTTAAAAAAACTACTAGCACACAATTTGAGATGCTAGTTAGAGAATTGGAGGCTAAACCAAACCTGGCAAGGGGCGCTCCTGTATTCGGAGCTGATAAAGCCACATTTGATGCCCAGTGGCACGAAGTGGCCAATAAACTAACTGCATATGGACGTCCGCAAAGAAGTGTGGTTGAATGGAAAAAGGTGAGTATGAGCCCGGAACGAGCTCGGTAATGTCTGGTACTTTCGGTTACCGAATTTGTCTTTTATAAATATACATATTTGCCGTTTATTTTGAAAGTGGCAGAAGTCACTTGACATCTCTTGTGCTTAAATGACCGGTAACTTGTGTCTCAACGCGTCGGTTATTCGTTCAACTTCATCAACCAAAGGTGGAAGGTTTTGTCGTTAGTTTATGACGATAGAGCGATTTACAGATGCATTCGGTTACAAGTAGCCGGTCATTCAAGCAAAGAGGTACGAAGTGACTTATGCTACTTTCAAAATAAACGGATCATGTGTACATTAATATAGTAGATACATAGAAATGCAAATGTGAAATGCTTTTAACAATTTTATCCATAGATTTGGGCTGACCTTTAAGTTCTGAACACATTGAAAACGACGAGCTACGGGCTACAGCTTCCAATTTGTTATCTTTATTATCTAAACGCTTTGTCGATGGCTACATGAATTTTATGAATGCGCCAGCGACATCAAGAATTTGTATGAGTTTGACATAAAAGAAGAGGAAGAACCTTATCTGTCGCTGGAAAAATAGAAATAGATCTAAGCTAGCCACAACCACAGTCGTCGCGTAGCTCGGTCGTCGCCAAAATAATTATCTACATAAGAATACGTGTTAAAATAATTTGACAGCTGTGGTCCGTAGCTCGTCGTTTTCATTGTGTTCGGGCTATTAAAGTCGGACTAAACGGAAGATAGCTGACAACCAAGGGAATTTCAACGCCACCGGCGGCGGTCCATTCCGCCATACAACATTGACAGAAGTGGAGAAGTCTATCGACCGCATCCTACTGATGTCAACGGCAGCAGCACCAAGTGGAGCTGTACTTGGAATAACTATAAATACAACACCCTCTACAACAGCACCATCAACAACAATACTACCAACAGCTTTACCACCAACAACAGCACCACCAACAACAACACTACCAACAACAGCACTACCAACAGCTTTACTACCAACAACGTCACGACCAACAACAGCACCACCAAGAACAACACGACCAACAGCATCGCCACCAACAACATCACGACCAACAGTAATACCCATGGCCATAAACGCAACAATAATGAACCGACCATCATCACCGAAGCCCATAAATATTAGTACTCCAACAAGACCACCACCGCAAAATCGTAGAAAACGCAGTTTTCAAGATGCGATCGCCAAATCAGCCAAAGAGCAGGCCGAGGCAGCCAAAATTCAAGCTGAGGCTTCGAAGAAAATGGCAGAAGCTGCAATAATGCAGGCTGAGGCAACAAGAGCCATCGCGGAAAATTCGCAACAAATTGCCGCAGCTTTATCAAGACAGGTTGATGCAATTGACTATTTAATTGAAGTCTTCCACAACAAATCTATAAACTCAGAATTTCCGGACAAAAATACGTAACTTTACTTTTTATTCTATGGTTTTCTTAGTCACCTGGTAAAAATGGAGAACTGTATTGTTTTATTGCAAATTTTCTGCGATTTGTAAACGTATATTTGTTGCAATTGAATATGCGTCCTCAATTTCAATATCATTCATTATGTCTTGAGATAATTCAGTGGAAGGAAATACATCATTAAAAGAAATGCACACGTTATGTAATGCGCAACACGCATTTATAATTTTAGTGGTTTTTTCGGCAGAATAATGTAGTCCTCGTGATCCTATTATGCACCGAAAACGATTTTTTAAAACGCCGAAACAACGTTCGATGACATTCCTTGCCTTAGCATGTCTGTCATTAAAGCGCCTATAACAAAAAATTTTAATAATGTTATGAGCAGAGAAAAGCTCATGTTGTTTAATATGACGTCGAAACCCATCAATTGTGATCAGTCATATTTGACCAACTTTTATAGCAAGTATGATTTGTCAATACTGACCTAAGATCCCATCAAGCATGATTATTCATTTGTGACCAATGTTTATATCATTGATGATTCACATGTATACGATTTTTTCCATCAAATTTTGCACATTGCCCTTAATATTTTGATAGAAAATTTCATACAAAGTAATGACGAGTATTTCTGTCAGGATTGTCCGCCATTTTACCGGTCAAATGATTGTCACTGTTCTTGCAGGGAAGCTTTCTATATGTATAAATTTGTTTGTAGAACTTTTAGCCTTTGAACTGTACAAAGTAGAATTTAGGAAATTAAAAATTTATACAAACAATTTTGTACGTAGAAATAGAAAACTTGTTACTTCACATGCATGAGCACCTGGTATTGGGAAATGAGAATATCATTGTTTACAAGTAAAAACTGATCATAATATACTAAAAAAGGACGTTATATGTATGTGGATAGACCATGGACTGAATGATAAAAGCTGCTATCATTTGATGGTTGTTACGCTTGATTATTTCATGTTCTGCAGATTTTCCAATCTTTAAAAGAAAAAAATTATGGATACTAATTGTCTTGGAACATTTTGCTCTCAGTTTTAAAACAACCAAAACTATAAATTTGTACAATATGTTCATGTGAATCAAGCTGCGTTTCATGCGTGGAGGAGTCCAAGCACAACCATTCATTCGTAGGACATGGCTTAGCCCGCGTGGCCGCTGTGCATTGATACGCGACACTATGTCAATATCGTTTTAAAGTTCATACACCTCATTATTCCATCATCTAAACTTACATATTTTTCTTAGTGTATAAAATCTGATTGGAACTGAATTAGAGAATGCACGCATAGCAAAGTGTTCATTCATCTGGAAGCTAATTCAGTATTGAATTCTGTTTACTTCAGCATTCTCAGTTTTTCATTCCGGTATTTACTACCTTACTGTATGAAATCAATTTTTTTTTTAATGATTGTAGATTGAAAAAAATATAAGCCACACTACCAGACCAAAGGAAAATGAGTAGGATTTCATACTTGTAAATATTTCATGATTAAAATTTTAAATGATTTCACAGTTTTACAGCTGTGGTATGTATGTATACACATAGGCTTATGCTTCATGACTATACACAAATAGTGTAAGTATACTTACTGCCATGACATTTATACTATGAAATCCCTTCCTATTATGGTATAAATGTCTTCGTACATGCGTACCGTCGACACAGCCTATGACACCCGATATGCCAAACTTGTTAAAGAAGTGCTCTTTCACGATGTTTTCTTCTCCCTGAGTTCTTGTAAAGCGCACCCATTTGTTGCAAAATTTGGTCTCAAAAATGCACAAGCACTCCGTGATTACCTTTGCAACTGTTGATTGGCTCATTCCTGATATAGATTCGTTTCCAACCGATTTTTGGTAGCTACCTGTGGCAAGAAAACGAAGAAAAGTTGCCAATTTCAAATGGGCTGGCAAGTGAGTTTTCCGAAAAGTGAGCTTCATATGTATTTTTGTTTCTTCAAATATGTATGAAATTCAAGTATGTATTTTTTAAAAATCAGTAATCTGTTTCTGGAAAAATACAAGAATTTACTTGCTCGGCCTCCGGCAGCTCTAACACATTTATTGCGTCCCTTACATTTCGCCTTTGGACGCTTAAGTTCACATCATCGGAACGTTCATCCCATAAGTAAGCAACCGCTGCATACATCATAAAATTACAAATTTCGAACACTAAAAACTTCTTTTTGAAATACACAAATATTTCATTAAAAAACAAGCAAGCGCGAATGTAAACAAACGATTACATATATAAAGAAATTAGTATGTAAACAAAAAAGCGCTACCAAATATTCAAAAGTTATCTTAAAAAAGACAAAAACTTTGAAAATAGTGTTTTGTTTTTTTTTTATATATACTTAAATTAAACATATGGTAACTACGCATTTGACAAATGCTTTCGTCTCACATTTTGCTATAACGTAAGGAACGTAAGGGTTGACGAACAACATAGGGCATACCAATGCTAGACGAAATCGTCCGGAGACCATTCCTTCGTCTGGCCTTTCGTTCGCATTAGAGGATGAGGCTGTAAGCGTTCAGCGACATCTGCCTTTGAATTGCCAAAAACCAAACATACAACGCTATTAACTGCTTTTCTTACAAATGTCGGCTGTGGCATCCCTGCAGGGAAAGCTACCAGTAGTGAAACCGAATGCTACCAGTCTGCGTTTCAGCCCAACTAGTTTAAGTTGTATCCTTTTTCAGTGTTAGCGACTGGTATTTTTAGCATGGTGGTGTCATAGGAGATCCCAATTGTCAGCACGCTACCAGTACAAATACTAGTAGAATCATACCAGTTGACGGGATCGACTGAATATTCATCCCCCGTGAAAAGACTAAAGTTCTGAACACATTGAAAACGACGAGCTACCGACCACAGCTTCCAATTTGTCATCTTTATTATCTAAGCGCTTTGTCGATGGCGACATGATTTCTTTGAACGCGGCAGCGACATCATGAATTTGTATGAGTTTGACATAAAAGAAGAGGAAGAACCTTATCTGTCGCCAGAAAAATAGAAATAGATCTAATCTGGCCACAACCACAGCCGTCGCGTAGCCCGGTCGTCGCCAAAATAATTATCTACATAAGAGTACGTGTTAAAATAATTTGACAGCTGTGGTTTGTAGCTCGTCGTTTTCATTGTGTTCGGGCTATAAGTTTGTAATTTTGCTCGCGGCGCTGCAACAGTGCCAATGGTCGACAGAGTAAAGCTTTGGCACGCCAAATCAAGAGATCCGAGTTCGAATCTCAGTGAGCTAAGCTTTTTTTATTTCTATTTATTTATTTATTTTTTTTTTTATATCTCTTGTAATTTTTAAACTTATTGTTTTAAAAAGAATAAAAAATTATTTCTTTTAATTTTTTTATGGTATTTGAGTATTTAGTTTTTTTCCAAATGAAATTAAATTTATGCACAATTTTTATTTTATTGAAATAATTATTTAAATTAATTAACTTACTTTACTTTAACAACCTCCTCGAAAACCTGAGATCGCAGGACCAGAATCGGTAGTCTTCACTCGACGCCACAGCCGACATTTCTGATAAAAGCAATTAACCGCATTTTAGTTTTGGTTGTGGCTATTCAAAGACAGATGTCGCTGATCGCATAAGTTGTTCGAAATCGCCGAAATGGTAGGCCGTCGCTTTAGCACATACTAGTTAATGAACTAGCATTTGTACTGGCTGGTTTGGCATTTCACTGCGGAGAACTGGTATAATTATAGTCCATGACGAACTGGTATGACTTCTTCATTTAATACCGGTTTTCTAACTAGAACTTCTACCAACTAGTTTACGTTTTTCTACGAGGGACTGGTATAATTATGGTTCATAACGAACTGGTATGACTTTTGTCCTTAAATAATAGTTCATGAATTGGAATTTGTGCATACTGGTTCAGATTTTCACTGCAGGGATCGCGTGAAGTGAAGACTACCGGTTCTGGTGCTGATATCAAAGGTTCGGGTCCGCTTGGAGGTAGGTGGTTAGGATTTTTAAAATTAATTAAACGTAAGTCAATACAATGGAGTGCAATGGGGTATAGTCGTTGCGCCGGGTATGCAGTTACAGTTGCATGGCTATACTCAATCCCGACTCTTGCGTCCTCGTCCGCGCACTCTGGGAAAC
Source organism: Rhagoletis zephyria (assembly GCF_001687245.7). Lineage (NCBI taxonomy): Eukaryota > Metazoa > Arthropoda > Insecta > Diptera > Tephritidae > Rhagoletis > Rhagoletis zephyria. The sequence continues at coordinate 82,120 of NW_016158566.1, read as the reverse complement.
GTGAGCAACCCATGTGCAAGATGCGGTAATCAATCNGTTTAAGGGCTCACTGAAGTCTGCAGCGTCTGTTCACCAGTAGGTGCGGCTGCAAGCGGGTGTCTGCTTGGAGCAAGCGGCTCGCTATATAAACGTGTATTTGGTTGCAAAACCAACCCCGGCGCTGGGTTTGGGACCCGTCACGTAAAAACCACTTCCAGTGAAGAAACAAAGCAAAGCCTCGGATGATGACAACCACGGCAAAGTTTAAAGGACTACGATTTGAGGGCATGCAATTGGAATGTCCGGACCCTTAATGGGGAGGGTGCCTCTGCCCGGCTGGTTTATGTCCTCGTATNTACGATTTGAGGGCATGCACCTGGAATGTCCGGACCCTTAATGGGGAAGGTGCCTCTGCCCGGCTGGTTGATGTCCTCGTAAGGACAAAAGCTGACATCACCGCCATCCAAGAAATGCGTTGGACGGGGCAAGGCAAGCAATGTCTGGGGCCTAGCGACGTCTACTACAGCTGCCATGAAGAGGAGCGCAAATTCGGAGTTGGATTTGTGGTGGGAGAGAGACTCCGTCGCCGAGTACTGTCGTTCACCCCGATGGGCGAGCGTCTAGCCACAACCCGCATCAAAGCGAGATTCTTCAACATCTCGCACATCTGCGCCCATGCCCCGCCGGAAGAGAAGGATGAGGCATCCAAGGATCTCTTCTATGAGCGCTTGGAGCGCACGTACGAGCGCTGCCCCCGTTATGATATCAAAATCGTGCTTGGCGACTTCAATGCCAGGGTGGGCAAGGAAGGGATCTTTGGAACCACCGTCGGAAAATTCAGCCTCCACGACGAAACGTCCGACAACGGATTGAGGCTGATCGACTTCGCCGGGGCCCGAAACATGGTAGTATGCAGTACTAGGTTCAAGCATAAAAAGATCCATCAAGCTACCTGGCTGTCTCCGGATCGAAAAACGAGAAACCAAATCGATCATGTTGTGATAGACGGAAGGCACGCTTCCAGTGTTTTAGACCGACGCACACTCCGAGGCCCACACATCGACTCGGATCACTATCTTGTTGCAGCCAAGATACGCACCCGCCTCTGTGCAGCAAAAAATGTTCGCCCAAATATGCAAGGAAAGCTTAACGTCGAAAAGCTGCAATCACAACAGACAGCCAGTGCTTTCGCTACTCGACTCTCACACCTGCTCTCAGAGAGCACTCTTCAACAAACCGACATATGCGAGCAGTGGAACCACATTTCCCGCTCATTAAGTACCGCCGCCGAAGAAGTAGTCGGATTTCAGCAAGCCCGAAAGAACAACTGGTACGAGGAGGAGTGTCAGGAAGCTGCAGATGACATCGATATCATCGGTATAAAAAACCGCGAAGTCTGTTCTGCCTTGTCCAAGTTGGATAAGGAAGCAAAGCGAATGGGTCTGGTGGTAAACGAGGACAAGACGAAGTATCTCCTGTCATCAAACAAACAATCACCACATTCGCGCATTGGCCCACGTCCCTATTGACAGTAAGTCACTCATCATGCCCGTGCTGGTATATGGCGCAGATACATGGACAATGACAACATCCGATGAGGCGGCACTTGGAGTGTTCGAGAGAAAGATTTTACGCGTTGGCGACGGCGAGTACCGCAGACGATGGAACGATGAGCTGTATGAGCTTTACGACGACATGGACATAATGCAGCGAATTAAAATACAGCGGCTCCGCTGGCTTGGCCATGTCGTTCGAATGGACACCGACGCTCCAGCTCTGGAAGTATTCAACTCGGAACCCGCTGGTGGTAGCAGAGGCAGAGAGGCGATGGAAAGATCAGGTGGAAAAGGACTTGGCTTCACTTGGCGTTTCCAATTGGCGTCAGTTGGCACAGAAAAGAAACGACTGGCGTGCTTTGCTGAACTCGGCCAAAATCGTTTAGGCGGTTACAGCGCCAAATAAGAAGAAGAAGTCAATACAATTATTTCAATTTAAATATTAAAAATAAACTTGAAAATCTAATTTCATTGCAGAAAAAACTAGCATATGGGAAGAAATACTCGTGCCATAAAACAATAAATGAATAAATATACACAACTAGTAGCTTTCCCTGCAGGGCATGTACTATGTATGGGATAAAATACTCACGTAAAAATAACTTAGGTATTTAGAAGCTGCTAAATACCCAAGTAAAAGATAATTAGGTATTTAGGAGCTATTAGATATTAAAGTAAGAAAAACTTGAGTATTCAGAAGCTGCTAGATACCAAAGTACAAAAAACGAAAGTATTTAGCAGGCGCTAAATACTCTGGTCCAAAGTACTCAGGTACCTTGGGGATGCAAAATACTTTCGCTAAAGTACCAAGGTATTTAGTCGATGGCTAAATACTTTCAAACTAAATACTGTTTAATTTAGGAGAAACTTAGAGAATTAACACCTCACCTTATACTCACCTCAACTTACTTTACCACAACTCACTTCACCTCTCCTCAAATCAACTCACCACATACAAACTCACCACATCTCACCTAAACTCACCACACCTCCTACTGCTACACCAAAATACACCAAATCTTAACTAACCACAGTTGAACTCATCACATCCGTTCTCACTACACCTGACCTAAACTCACCACACCTCTCTTTGGGAACTGTTTCGGGATTTGATAGATTCGTCAGATTAAACCAGGATTTTCAAAACTATTTCGGGCTTTTCGTGACTATTTCGGGATTTTCGAAGCTATTTCGTAATTCTTTAGGGATTCCCGGAAACTTTCTTTGAGATTTTCGAGACGACTTTCAAAATATTTAGGTATTTTTGGGACTTTCGGTAGTATTTCGGGATTCTCAGGATTTTTGGGACTCCTGGACTATTTGTGGATTTTTAGGACTAATTTAAAGTTTTTGGAACTTTCGGAACTGTTTCGGAATTTCTGCGACTATCAGGACTCTCGGAACTAATATCGGGATTTTCGGGACTAATTTCGGAACTTTTGGGACTTTCGGGAGTATTTTGCGATTCTCCGGAGTAATTTCGAAATTTTTGGGACTTCGGGACTATTTTTAAATTTTTGGGACTTATATCGGTCTTTTGGGACTAATTCCAGATTTTTGGGATTATTTCGGATTTAAGGGGTTTTCGTGATTCTTGGAAATAATTTTGGGACTGTTGGGACTTTCAGGGCTATTTAGGGATTTTTGGGACTTATTTTGGATTTTTGGGACTATTTCGGGATTATCGGGAGTAATTTAGGTATTTTTTGGACTTTCGGGACTATTTCCAGATTTTTAGGACTAATTTAGGATTTTTGGAACTTTCGGGTCTATTTCGAGATTTTCGGTAGAAATTTCGGGATTTTTTGGGCTTTCAGGACAGTTTCCAGATTTTTGGGACTATTTCGGGATTCTCAGGAATAATTTCGGATTTTTGGGACTTTCGGGACTGGTTTTGTATTTTTGGGACTTTCGGGACTATTTCAGGATTTTCGGGACTAATTTAGGAACTTTGCGACTTTCGGAACTGTTTCAAGATTTTTGGGACTTTCGGGACTATTTCGTAATTCTCGGAACTGATTTTGCGATTTTTGAGACTAATTTTGGGGCTTTCAGGAGTATATCGATTTTTTGGAACTTCTTTTGGATTTTTGGAACTTTTTTGGCACCATTTCGGGTTTTCAGGAGTATTTCGTGATATTTTGCCTAATTTGGGATTTTTGGGACTTTCGGGACTTTTTATCTATTTCGGGCTTATCATGACTAATTTCGACACTTTCGGGACTATTTTGAGAATCTCGGAACTTCTTCGGAAAGTCCGAAAAATTCCGAAACACTCCCAAAAGTCCCAAAAATCCCGAAATTACTCTCGAAAATCTCGAAATAGACCCTAAAGTTCCAAAAATCCTAAATAAGTCCCAAAAATCTGAAAATAGTCTCGAAAGGCCCAAAAGTACCTAAATTACTCCCAATAATCCCGGAATAGTCCCGAGAGCCTCAAAAATCCCTAAATATTCCCGAAAGACCCAATAGTCCCGAAATTATTTCCGAGAATCCAGAAATAGTCCCGAAAGTTCCAAAAATCCGAAATAAGTCCCAAAAATCCGTAATTAGTTCTCAAAGTCCCCAAATTCCTAAATTATTCCCAAAAATGGATAAATTGTCCCGAAAGTCCCAAAAATCCGAAATTAGTCCAAAAATCCCGAAATACTCCTGAAAACCCGAAATGGTCCCGAAAGTCGCAAAAATCCAAAAGAAGTCCCAAAAAAATCGATATAATCCCGATAGCCCCAGAAATCGCAAAACCAGTTCCGAGAATAACGAAATCCTCCCGAAAGTCCCAAAAATATTGAAATAGTACCGAAAGTCCCAAAGATCCTAAATTAGTCCCAAAAATCCTGAAATAGTCCCGAAAATCCCAAAAATCCAAAATTAGTCCCGCAAGTTCCAAAAATACCGAAATACTCCAGAAATTCCGTAATTATTCCTGAGAATCCCGAAATAGGCCCAAAAATCTGGAATGTCCTGAAAGTCGAAGAAATCCCGAAATTACTCCCAACAATCTCGAAATAGACGCGAAAGGTCCAAAAATCCTAAATTGGTCCCAAAAATCTGGAAATAGTCCCAAAAGCTCCAAATATACCTAAATTACTCCCGATAATCCCAAAATAGTCCCAAGACTCCCAACAATCCCTAATTAGTCCCACAAAATCCCTAAATAGCCTTGAAAGTCCCAGCAGTCCCCAAATTATTCCCGAGAATCCCGAAAACCCCATAAATACGAAATAAGTCCCAAAAATCTGGAAATAGTCCCAAAAGTCCGATATAAGTTCCAAAAATCGAAAAATAGTCCCGGAGTCCCAAAAATTTCGAAATTACTCCCGAGAATTGCAAAATACTCCCGAAAGTCCCAAAAGTCCCGAAAATCCCGATATTAGTTCCGAGAGCTTCAATAGTCCCAAAGAACGCGAAACAGTCCCGAAAGTCTCAAAAACTTGAAATTAGTCCTAAAAATCCAAAAACAGTCCCGAAATTCCCGAAGTTCCAAAAATCCCGAAACTGGTCCCAAAGATCCCTAAATATTTTGAAAGTCGTCTCGAAAATCTGAAACAAAGTTTCCGGGAATCCCTAAAGAATTACGAAATAGCTTCGAAAATCCCGAAATAGTCCCGAAAACCCCGAAATAGTCTTGAAAATCCTGATTTAGTCTGAAGAATCTCTCACATCCCGAAAGGTGCGATGAGTTTAGGTGAGGTGTGGTGGGAACGGATCTGATGAGTTCAACTGTGGTGAGTTAAGATTTGATGGATTTTGGTGTAGCAGTAGGAATTGTGGTGAGTTTAGGTGAGGTGTGGTGAGTTGATTTGAGGAGAGGTGAAGTGAGTTGTGGTAAAGTAAGTTCAGGTGAGTGTAAAGTGAGGTGTTAATTCTCTAAATTTCCCCTAAATTATACAGTATTTAATTTGAAAGTATTCGACTAAATACCTTGGTACTTTAGTGAAAGTATTTTGCATCCCCAAGGTACCTGAGTATTTTGGACCAGAGTATTTAGCGCCTGCTAAATACTTTCGATTTTTGTACTTTGGTATCTAGCAGCTCCTAAATACTCAAGTTTTTCTTACTTTAATATCTAATAACTCCTAAATACCTAAATATTTTTTACTTGGGTATTTAGTAGCTCCTAAATACCTAAGTATTGTTTACTTGGGTACTTAGCAGCTCCTAAACACCTAAGTAAATAGTACTTGGGTATTTAGCAACTCCTAAATACCTAAGTAAATAGTACTTGGGTATTTAGCAACTCCTAAATACCTACGTAAATACTACTTTGGTATTTACAACAACACAAAATACCTAAATACTTTTGTACTCAGTGCTTAATACTTAGTAAATACAATTTTGCCCATCACTGCTTACAGGATATGTATCCCCACATGAAATGCTACTTTCTGATACATTTTAACATCCCTGCAGTGAAACCCCAAACTAGCCAGGAAAAATACTAGTTTACAACTAGAATTTCCAGACTGAAACCGAACTAGTTCGAAAATGACCAGACTTGTCCCAAGTACAATACGATTTATTCATGCCCTGTTTTATTTGGCTTCGACAGTTTAATAGTACAATAGAGTACACAAAATATTACAACTTTTATTTGGGTATATTGTAAACCGTTAAAGCGAGTACGTACTCGCAATTATACCATACATGTTAAATAATGATTAACTAGAGTGCCAGTACCGTCGAAATTCGACAGTTTTTCTAGTTTTAGAAGCCTTGGAGAGGTTCTCTAACTTAACACGTAGCAAAACTTATACGGTACAAACTAACTAACCGGAAAATCTTCTGCTAAAACGTAACTAAACTTTTTTTATCTGAGAAGGTCTTTGGAGGACTTCGACAGGACTTGGAATTGACCCGATACATTCAAGTTTATCGATAAATTTCAATGATTTGATACATATCGATAGTTCGAAGAATGTCAAGAACACTAAAATTCGATAACTCAACAAAACTCGTTAACTCGACCAACTTAGATAACTGTGAAATTCGATGGCTCGATAAATTTCNCTTGGAATTGACCCGATACATTCAAGTTTATCGATAAATTGATAAATTTCAATGACTTGATACATATCAATAGTTCGATGAATTTCAGGAACACTAAAATTCGTTAACTCGACCAATTTCGATAACTGTGAAATTCGATGGCTCGATAAATTTCCATAACTCAAAAATGTAAAAACTTTGGATACCTTTATAAATTTTTACTTTTGACATCTCCACATTTTTCGAAAACTATCTAAACATTTTGATAACTCGTTACACTCTGTTAAGACGATTAAATTCGATAAGCAGTGATAAATCGATAAGCTTACATAACCTTGAAATTTCGATAAATCGATATATTTTGAATGTTCCATAAA